>NC_135558.1:13332500-13402500 GCF_964340395.1 Glandiceps talaboti | reverse complement strand
ATCAGAGGTAAAAATGATAACAAAATCCAATATGGTCACTGACTACCGTGTTAACTCTATGGCATAAAAAGATTGTTATCACTTTGAAAACAAGACAGTGACCCCCCCCCCCCCCATATTTGTTATTATTTCGAAATGGCAAGGTTTAAACTTTCATAGCTTGGAGAAATTTAGGAAACTTTGATTTTCAGAGAAATTGGTACGCGACGCACACTCTACTTTTTTTGGACAAAACTGAAATAACTAAAGAATACTTAAATTCAAAAAGTTATGCTTCCTTACCAAGGTAAATATTTCAACGTTTTCAAATATTATGCCAACTCTTTTCCAACGAAACTCACGCAATAATGCCTCCCATGCTGGCACAAAGGCGGCATCAGTCGGAGTAGTGCGGAGAAATAAGGGATATTTAACTTTATCGGAAAATCCAATAGACGAGGCAGATGCCGACACCTGTGGAGAAATGTTTTCAGTTTTCTTCTCGTTATGACTAGATTTCAAGTTTGATTCGTTTGAGACATAAGGATAACCGGTTGAACACAAATGTCTAGCATGTTTGCACATCACACAGAATATGTATATATATATGTGTTGTTGTTGTTGTTGTTGTTGTTGTTGTTGTTGTTGTTGTTGTTGTTGGTGGTGGTGGTGGTGGTGGTGGTGGTGGTGGTTTATTTCTTTCATTTTTTTTCATTTTTTTATTTAAAAAAAAAGAAGAAAAAATGACTTTATTTCACAAGGACTTTATGCAATTTCACAAACCACTGACATCTTTCCGAAAACGGTGCTTCACATACGGTGAGGTTTTTTTGTGTAATAAATTTGCAACAAAATGTGGATATGGTTTAGACAGTCTTTAAACGTAGAGTATTCATTACCTCGAGGACTTGTGATTGAAATGTAGCCTTGTAAATTTCCTTTGCACCCAAGCAAATGTGCTATATCGTGCCAGAATATTCGTATGATTGTAAACTAACACACAAAAGTACATATTCTTGAAAAGATACGGTTTTAATGCTTAATGTCCTAACTCTTATCATGTACTCCTCTCTGACGCATATTTAAAGTACTAACAGTGCAAAAACTGATCAGGCACAAATATAGGTTTACTATGTATTTAAAAAACGAGCACAAAATAACAAAACATAAACCCCCAAACCTCCGCAGAGTCATTTCCAAATATCTATTTGAATAGAAACAGATAAGAGTATTTCCGATGTTCACCAGTAGCATTTCTCCAACATCCGTATTGATTTCAAAATATAAATAACAATCATACATCATGATATAATTATTATTTCTATAAATTGTATAGACTTTTTAGTCTTCATACACAGTATCCGGATTACACAAATATAATGATAATTCGTATCTTTGTACTGGGTTGTGTTCTTACCTGAATTACATTATAATAAGTCAATAATTGGCAAACGGGTTTTGTTACCATGGAGCTGGCAACGGAGAATAATAACGCAAGTTGAGGTTTCTTGTAGATGAAGTCATGCATTACGTGTAGGGCATCTCCTTCCAATACCTGAACAGTGTTAGTGTAGAGAGGATACCGAACATTACTGATTATTTTAGATGGTTGATTTTAAAAGACAATTTCAATTTTCTATATTATCATCATTCGTCTATATATATTTACAACAATATCTCACCTTTTGAATACACCAAAACTCATTCGCCAAGAGGTCCCTTTTCAAGATTAATGTTCTGCTTATAATATGGTTATATTAATGATTTCATTTCTGTTATGGCACAACGTTTAAACTAAACCCTGCCATATGCTAAGATGTAAGGTGTTTTTATGTTGTTGTTTTTTTCACGGTCTTCGAGACACCGTATCTTTCATCCCTGGATTACTCCAAAAGCAGGTCCAAACTACTAATCGTGCTTTTAATTTCATTTATGCTTAATTTACCGACGATTTGATCTTATGAGATTGTAAGTACGTTTTGCCAGGAATACCCGAAAACTTGTGTACAATTCGTTGCCGATAAGGTTAAAATCATATAGCTGGACAAACTTTTGCTCTGTATATTGACTGCAGGACAGATATCTAATTTGACTTCATTGTGACTGTTAGCAGAAATCGACTTTTAGCTTCTTATGGAATAATATAGCTGTTACTCACCGATGTAAACTTTGTATAATTTTTCAGCACTATCAGTTCGTAGTCAGGTAGGAGAGAAGGCTGTCGATGTATAAAATCTAAAGCCTTTTCGATGGCTATATCTCCCTCTGGGTTGGCTCCAGTTATTGCAACAGATTCCAGAAGGCCACCGATGTACAGGGGAGATTTATCTCCCCAGGCAGTGTGCACGAGAAACGTGTACATCGTTATTAACTTGAAAACAAAGTATACTGAATTTCTGTTGTCCATGATTGCAAATGTCAAGACAGATCTCAGAGTACCCAAAGCTCGACAATGAAGCCCGTCCTTGGCAAAACTCTTTTTATACCTATGCATTAAAATAGAAACTCCTGCCTTTTTTCACAGAACAAACTGTGTGCCTCTGTTTAAGGATATGCAAATTTGAAACCATGACTTTAACATACCCATTGCAAATATGGTACGAATTATAATAAAGACATTAACACTAACACTAACACTAACACATACGTTTGAAATTGTGTAAACTCTCGTACCGAGTGTATTCCAGTTCATTACATGTATAATTATGCATTTCCCACTTTAGAAAGAATGCAGGCAGGCAGGCAATTTGAGCGGTACCTATGTACATGTGTCCATGGTGGATTTTAGTTGGATGGATATATGGATTTGTATGTGTGTGGGGGGTGGGGGGTGGGGGGGGGGTGGGGGGGGGTAATAGATGAATGGATGAACAAAATTACGTATTTACGCTATATACGCTAAGTTAGCTATACATATATTTGGAAGTGCTACTGTTAAACTGTTAAACCTAAACTTAGCAACTCTTGGTTTTCCCTACGTGTATACGCTTATTCTATCCACATACCACTCTAACAACGTGTGATACAATTATATCAATATAACACTGATATGTATGTTTCATCCTATCTACAGCACCATTAATGATAAATATATTTCATTTTGAAATATACATTAAGCAGTGTGTTATCATGGGGCACCTGGCTTTCACCTCAATCGAGTTGTGTGCAAGTTTGTATGTTGTAGTATAAATGAGACAGATAAATATATTTCATATTTTGAAATATACATCAAGCAATGTGTTATCAGTCATGCCGCACCCTTTACGTCTTTAATATGGTTCCTTAATATGTTTGTTACCTCTGGTAATATTCATATTGATGACAAGTTTACATCAAATTTGTTGCATGATGTAAATTATAGTAAGGTTTAATAATTGTCAGCAATATCTATAGATTTTCTTATTATATTAAGGACACAAAATCTACAACATATCACCACTAGAGAGTAATGAAATGTACATCACTTGTGTTTTTCTAGATATCGGTATGGTGGTACCATTATATAACTCGTCACTTGACATTATTAAGAACTTTTTGCGACGTGACTTGGATTTCTAATTTTGTGATCTCAATACATCATTTAGATTTTTTTCGAATCGTGATATCGTTAAAGTTAATGAGAATATTATCAGGGTAGATTTGAGGTTTACATAATTTAAAAACGTAATTTTACGGTACAGTAAGAATGAAATATCTATTCCACCGTTGCAACTAATTCATCAATTTAATGTCCTCTGCATTCTCGTTGTCCTGTCGGTGTTCTATATTGTTGCACAATTCTTTGTATCTGCCACGTGTATTAGTATTTTTAATTTCTCTATTTGTTTTAAATTTTGCAATTACATGAAAACCCATAGCATTGCCGTTTATAATAAATAAATAAATACAGTAAATTCGCCCTGGGCTTCTTACAGTTTTGTTCACGATTCTCCGTTAATTATCAGAGTACCTTCAGGTTAAAACCCAAACAGAAGTTGTAACAATTATTTTATGTCTGAGTTCGAGCTGTACATGGATGTTAATACACTCTGTAAATATCACAATTAATTATTTAAAATCACAGTATTACTATGATGGATAATACTGCCAATTGTTTGAATGAATTACTTTTAGTCTGATAACGAATGTTATATTTAAAGCATAAAGCATCACAAACTGGCAAACAACACAAATTCATTTCATCAGCAGTACATTGATACACATGCCCATATATATATATATATATATATATATATATATATATATATATATATATATATATATATATATATATATATATATATATATATATATATATATATATGTATATATATATATATATATATATATATATATATATATATATATATATATATATATATCTGGAAACGTGAAACTCTGAGTAACGACTTATTACATCCTTATTCTTTTGAATTAAGTATATATTTGTTTACAAACATTGCCTTAATAGAAGCCAAAAACTGTAGGGGGAAAACCCCAAGGACTCCCTCACCCCCAGAGGTCACCGATGCATTCAACCAACAATCAGATGCACCAACAACCTTTTTACTGTCATAATGGTATTAAACACCCAATTCTATTTTGAGATAATATTGTCATATTATTAAGTAATATTAAAGAATTAATGTAAGAAACAGGGAGAAGAACAAATATTCACATGTACCACATTTCAGACAAGGCTATATGCCATTGTAGAAAAAGGATTCTTTTCTTCCATCACAATCCAAAACACAATGACCTCCCCCCCCCTATCCACAATTTTGAAAACAGTATGACCCCACTACTGCCAATTTCGAAAACATGGTGACCCCCTCCCAATCCACCGCCCCCCCCCCCCCCAAGCCGAAGAAACTGACAGGTCCCTTAAAAGTGAATACGTGTGTTTGACAATTTATAGTTCATTGAATTGATACACAGTAATAGATATCGTGTTTTCGTTTAGTGGTAATCCATAGTAGGTTGTGTACCATAATCTCAAGTCTGTGTTATTTTTTATATTGGATTTTACATAACACTGTTTTCGCAGTGAACAGCATGTGTTCTTTAACAAACAAAGCAATACAGAAACACTGAAAATCAAAACAATCATGTAATGTAATGGCGACGAGAAATATACCAAAAACTAATCTATGTTACCCAGCCTCACTGCAAATGGCCGACTTCCTGGCTAAACTGGATGCTGGGGGAGGGGCGTCTGGATAACAGACACTAATGAAACACTTCCAATTGCTTTCAAAGCCTAGCTAATAGAAATGTTTTCCCCCGGATCTGCAGACTGCATGGGTTGGACAAATTATACAATACTCAAATGATTGGACTATAAAATTATCAACATCATAAATGAATACATCGAAGTGTTTTTGCCTAAATTTAATGCAAATAATATTGACAAATATGAAAAGTAACTGAACAATGTGATAGCGCCATTGTTTTCTTTCAGCTGCCTGTAATTAAAAATAATCATTATGTGACATCGGTGATCTTTTAATGACTTAATGCTATAGTCTCGGAAGAATAATATTCACGAAATAGTATTAATTTATGACAGCTGAGCGTTCACTGTGACCTCGCGTCATATTAAAGCTTTGTGAATATCAGAACATTGTGATATTCTGTCATCGGTAACAATTGGACACGTAGGTGTGGGATGTCAGTACCATAGCCGGGGGGGGGGGGGCACACATTCAATGACATACAAGTTCCTTTTCATGTCTGAGAACAGTTTAACCTAATGTTTTTGTTTTGCTTTTAAATATTTCAACAGGAAGGGGTCGGATGTGTTTTAGAGAAAGGTAATACAAGGGTCACTTCAAGAAAATGAAATCGGTGGCGAGTCATATTTTATACTCGATATTCCCACCCCATTGTAATTACTGAAGGCTCCCTTATCATACACCAACCACGTCATCTGGGGCCAACATTTCACGAGCAACGGATACGCAGTGGTTGTAGGTTTACAATATCAAGCAACAGGAACCCTCACTACGAAGATTCAGCTCTTACACACCTTACCATGTGGAATAGGGTGAGGAGTATTGTGTGGCTGTTTCTTTTTATGACAGTTGCTGGCTTTCTCGTGACTTATTTTAGTGGGTCCAGTGTTTCGCAGGGACAAAGATTGGAATTTGCCAAAGGGTGTTCCACGCATACACAGCACCTGAATACAGATATCAACCACCAAACTCCAAACCTTAATCATACGACTTGGAATACTGTTAAGTATGGTGACAATGATAAAGTAATTCAAGACGGTGTGAATGTCCTCATAATTGCAGGCATGCGCACGGGTTCTTCGTTTTGTGGTGAATTCTTTCATTCAAATCCACGTTTCCTCTATTTATACGAACCATTGTGGAGCCACCACCTTGACATTGATGTGGACCCTCAGATGTCTATTGATGGGGTGAACTTGTTGTCCAATATTTATGACTGTAACTTTAAAACTTACACTAAGCAATGGGAAAAATATTTCCATTTTAGATCACCACATGGCCATGGATTTAAGATACAACACAAGTATCCGCAAATTGTATATGGTACTGTTACCACTTATTGCAAAAAAGCTCGACACAAAGGTGTCAAGGTAATTCGAATGTTGGATATCCGCGATTTTATACCATTAATGGAAAACAGGGATTACAACTTGAAAGTTATCAACACTGTACGAGATCCGAGAGCAATGATGTCTTCTTTAATACCTTGCTACTCCTCTCGCTGGGATAAAAAGACAACACCAGAGAGCCAAATACGAGACATCAAACATTTAGACGAGTTCCTCATAGACAGATTGAAATACTATTGTGAAGTGATGCTTAGGAATTATCTATTATTCAGACAAAATAACACACAGGCTTGGAAAAAGAACTTTCTAGTTTTGCGTTTTGAAGATATTGCTCTTAATCCGAAAGAGTATGCAGATATAATGTACAATCATGTCGGAATCGAAGTGCACAAGGATGTATATGCATGGATAGACAACAACTCACTGATCAAAAACGCACAACACGGTGGTTGGGGGACAAGTAGAAACTCGACAGCTGTAGTTGATACTTGGCGATCTAAAATGACTCTTGCCCTTGTGCAGAAAATACAGAATCTCAATATGTGTAGGAAATATATGCAAAGTTTGCGTTACGAATTTTTTAACAGCAAATCCGAGCTTAAGAGCAAAGAAAGTCCGTTTTTCCTCCCACTCCCTTGAATGTGTTTTTCTTTGAAATAGCTGAATATCGCCACACTTACTTTATGAAATTCACAAGATTTATAGTATATATGAGAATTTCTGGTACACGTTGCCAGACATTTTAATAGACATTTGCAAAAACAACCGATGGGATATAATGTCATTTCTGTCGTTAATGAATCAAATATTTAATGATAACTTCTTTCGGATGTCAGATAATGAAAAACTACAGATGATCATTTGCTATATTTTACTCTATATAATACCATATAACTGTCTTTGTGTGGGCAAAGTCAAATTTCCTCGTCTTGTCTTTAAATTGTGACACGTACAATACCGCTAGAAACATTCATCTAAACTATAATAAACACCCACCAATCAGTTCTCATCAGTTATTCAATCGTCAAAAAAGAAATGTTCACTCTCAATAGTACTCTTATTTTTAATCTGGTCATAATTAAGGGAAATTACTTTATTGAAATGAGACTTTCACTTCTTATAAACGATAGTTATTCGTTTGCGTATACCCGCCGAAAGACTACTAGATGCATTAACAATACATATCAACAAATTAACATACGTGCATACATACATACATACATACATACATACATACATACATACACACATACACATGCATGCATGCATGTATGTATGTATGTATGTATGTATGTATGTATGTATGTATGTATGCATGCATGTATACATGCACGCACACACACACACACACTTTGTAAAGTGAATACGTGTGTTGGACAACTTATATTTCATTGAATTGTTATACAATTATAGTAATTGAGCAGTCACCGAATAATGTCGCAATTTCGTTAAGTGGTGATCCATAGGTTGTGTACCATAATCTCCAGTCTGTGTTATTTTTCATATTGGAATTTACTGTTTTCGCAGTGAACAACATATGTTCTTTAAAGTGGCCATATATGGATGAGGAGTTGGATTTTGTAGAACAATGTTGTTGTGGCTTCTAACTTAAAAAAGCTACGTGAAACACCATAGACAAAGTCCTTGTTTGTAAGTTAATAAATTGCAAAAGATTAATAAATGCGTAAAATATTTGTTGTTTTACGTACAATAACAAACTATTTACACATATTTTAGCTTTTTTCAATGGATTGTGTTAAAAACTCAGACTTGCTATGTGATGTTTCATGTTGATTGTTCAAGTAGGAAGCAATGATTTCATTGTTCTATAAATTAAAAATCCAAACTAAATTCCTAATCCTCATCCATATATAGCCACTTTAACAAAGAAAGGAATACAAAAACACTGAATATATATATATATATATATATATATATATATATATATATATATATATATATATATATATATATATATATATAGACACACACACATACTGCTTTAGATTTACTTCCTGCCATATCGTGATAGCTTTAGCTTTCCGTAATAACATACACACAAAGACCAGACTTGCTGATGCGCATTACTGCCATAATGGCATAGATTGAAAATGTAGGAGTGGTCTTTGTGTGTATGTTATTACGGAAAGCTAAAGCTATCACGATATGGCAGGAAGTAAATCTAAAGCAGTGTGTGTGAAAATCACACAAAAGTCCACTTACAAATACTAAAACACATTAGGACATAAAATACACACATTGTGACAATATAGCTCCAGATAAATAAAATAACTGCTAGGCAGAAGAAATGTCTCTGTAAGTGTTTAAAAGTTTTAGCCTGCTTTACATGTTCAGGTAACGAATTCCATAGATTTCCTCCCTTGTGAGTGAATTTGCGGAGAGCATAGTTACTGTGAGCTGGTTTGATATATACACTGCTAGCTTTACTAAAACGTGTATTATAATCATGAATTTTAGAAACAGGTGTGAAGCATTGTAACAAATAGGGGGAACAGTACTATGGTAACTTAACATTTGTACATCATGGAACAAATGTGAAATTTATGTCTTTCTATCAAGGAGTGCCATTCTAAAATTTGTCTGACTTTAACTGGAGGGGTCTGTGGGTGGCAATTTAGGACTACCTTCCCTGCCCTGTTTTGTAGAGTTTGTAGTTTAGAAATTAGCTTATTTGTACAGTTAGACCAGATGATATCCCCGTAACCAAATGTTGGCAATATCATGGAATTGACCAGGATTTTGGCAGTTTTTTGAGTTAAAGCAGACCTAATTCTACGGATAATACCTAACCGCTGTGAGATTTTGGCACTTATATGGGCAATGTGTGATTCCCAGGTGAGAAGTGGGTCAAACCATATACCAAGGTATTTAAATGTGCTGACCTGTTGTAAGATTTCATTGTTGATCTTGATATTCAAATTATTCAGTGTCAATTTATTAGCGTTTAACCAATCATGATTTGACCTCATGTCTTCTTGTAACTTGTTTTCAATTTCGTGAACATATTTTGATGCATAGAAGAGGGCGGTGTCATCTGCATATAACACAACTTTCGAATCATTGACCTGACAATCAATGACGATGCCAACACAAGATGCTGTATGAACTTGTTCGATGGCGTTTCCATTTATACATACATTTATACATACATGCGTCTGCCTCTAATTAAAATAAATTTCGTTTTTTTCTCATTGATAGTTAGTTTATTTGCTTTACACCAAACCGTCACTTTATTAAAATTGTGGCATATCGAGAAGTCAATGGTGTTTTGATTTAGAGGAAATGTGTGAAAAAGATTGGAGTCGTCTGCAAATAATCTGAAGTCACTAAATGATAACGAAAATGGCATATCATTAATGTACAACAAAACAATGTAGGGCCAAGAACTGAGCCCTGAGAAACTCCACGTTATTAGTAAATGCATCGAGTTGACATCGTCAGAACACACATACTGTTGACGATTGTGTAGATAATCTTGAAACCAGAGTAGGGGTAAACCTCTAATACCAGCAAGCTGTTGCAACATACTGCCTGTAGATATAAGTAGTTTATATAAATCATACGCTAATCATTGTAAAAACAAGTAAATCAAATATTACAATACAAAGTGTCAGCAATATACCTATCAAGCTGGTAGTGATTGGTTATATGACAGGGCACATCAATTATTGCATTTAGATGGTATTAAATATGTTTTTAAACATATACTGTGATAGGCCTGTATATTGCATACTGATAACTCATTAAAACTGTTTCAATCATCTTAAATGTATGCATCATACGTTTTGTGTATTAAAACAAAATTGATTCTCCATCGGACAATATTATCTATAAAAACAGAATCATTCTTATGCATTTTTTTCACTTGGAGATGGGATGCAGTGATGTAGATCAATTTGCTAATTATATGTCGCCATTTTATTTACACTGTGCAATGTATTTTACACATGGCAAAGTACATGGAGAATTTATGGCTTGACTTTTGGGAGAAGGCTAAAACCCACTACGTCATCTTTTGATATGAGTGACATATCAAGTAACCAATAGGAATTCGAAGACAAGATTTGCACACGGACATGTGTGATGCGCTTATGCAAATGAAGTGAAATTACGTTTCGTTTTAAATCATTAGCAGAACAGTCTAGTACCATTCTCATCAAACGGTACATTGAAGACACTTCGATACTGGAAAACAGCATGATGAGGTAAGGAAAGTGTACTCTGAATTTGTAGGCTTTGTTGGAAATGTTGTACAGAATATAGTATTCAAAGTGAATAAGTAACAGTTTACACACATTTTAAATTTGTTCAACGTTACCGAGTTGATTTTTTAAACTTTACAGACACCTGCAGCTGTATCGAGACATTTTCTGCGATCCGATCCCTCCACACTTTCGTGTGTTTACATCACATTGATCGAGGTGTGATTAGTTTTATTTTCAAGTGTCACTGTAAAATTTCCTTCGCGGTATAATTTCGACAAGGCTGTTAAAATCAATGTCCACATAATTCCTTTTTGTACTATGTAATGTGAAACTTTATTAGACCGTAATTACATCACTGGTTTGTCATAATTATTGCCAAGAAATTATACAGCACAGAAAGTTAAATATATACAAAGACATTAAATGAATCATGCAATTTGGTGCATTCAAGGTTTTTTTTAAAAGTAATTGATTATTATAAAATTTGATAATAAATAATAGTGTCTTTTCAATAGATTCGCAGTTTCGAAATTCTGTCCCTCAAAGTTCCGTCAAACAAACCCCGGAGTGCTTCCTCCCGACCAGTAATGTTTTCTATTTCCAGTAATGTCGCTATTAATATCACTGTTTCTGTTGTATCATAGTATTGTAGATTTATCTTGTTTAGAGCCTTGTTATTTATTGCACCTTTAAGGCAACCATTACCTGCATGTTGTTGTTGTTGTTGTTGTTGTTGTTGTTGTTGTTGACAATTCCTTTGGCAATCCATTGCCATGTTGGCATAAAAGACATGAGTTGATTCACTTTACAACTTTCTCAAATTAGGGATTGAATACAAGGTTACGGGTTTTAAAAATTCGTAATACACTAGATCCGTTCTATGACTTGTTTGATGAATTGTTGACTGGTTTTATGAAGCATTGCATTTAATCCAGCCAGGAACGGCAAACAATTGTATGATTGCGTAATTTCAATAACTTTTTAAGCAAAAACAAATATTTTTTTGTCAGTATGAATAGTTATATTTCAATAAGGCAAAGTTAATGTAAAAGAAATTAGATTCATGTATGTATGTATGTATGTATGTATGTATGTATGTATGTATGTATGTATGTATGAATGTATGTATGTATGTATGTATGTATGTATGCATGCATGCATGCATGCATGTGTGTGTGTGTGTGTGTATGTATGTATGTATGTATGTATGTATGTATGTATGTATGTATGTATGTATGCATGCATGCATGCATGCATGCATGCATGCACGTACGTACGTACGTACGTACGTACGTATGTATGTATGTATGTATGTATGTATGTGTATGTACGTATTTTCCTTTTTTCACATATCGTCCCACATAACGGTACACTTGAATAGTAAGGTTCCAAATTCGGCTGGCCATGTGTTGCAGTATATATTCAACAAAGCACAATCATATGTATGCTGAATTTTTTGTTTTCTTAAATTTCATGTTACTATTCATAACTATAACATAAAAAGAACAGTGACTGTCGTAAAGAGTAGATTGAGTGACAGGTTTGTTGAGAATGAAATAAATCACATCGTCGCACCACTTGGTGCAAAATATCCTGGCCAGAAACAATTCATATGGTTGATTTTCCAGTTCCAAGATACATTGCGCGACAGGACGTCGCTTATGTTATTACATTTAGTCTTGTTTTGTGTTTATTGAAATTACATTTGAAATAACATTTCATCAGGAAATGGTGGTAAGACATGTTGATGTCTTTCATTATGAGCGATTTTATAGAACAAAGACTAAACGTTATCAATAACAAAGAGTGATTTTACAGGTGAACCCAGGCTACAGTCTGGTGACAATCATATGCATACTCCTGAGTAGTGCGTACAAGCGCCTCGGTGCGTACACAATATACATGGCATAATTATATTGAGAGACGCGCAAGGTATCTTGAAACAGGCAACAGGTCTATTAGCTAGGCTGTGAAATCAAGAGTGTTGTTTGTGTCTGTTACCCAGATGCCCCACCACCAGTATCCAGCTCGGTCAGGAAGTGGGTCATTTCCAGTGATGCTGGGTAACCCAGACTAGTGTTTGGTATATTTCTCGTCGCCATTACATTGTGATTGTTTTAATTTGCAGTATTTCTGTATTCCTTTCTTTGTTAAAGTGAAGCCTGACTTGCACATGGAGGTCGAATACAGGATATGTAAATTATTGCATCTCATTAATTTTTGTAATATATATACGGTGTTGTAGTCATTTCATAGATTTCGCTTTCAAACATTTACGGAAGGCTTTTGTTCCTGTTAAGACCAGATTTTAACTGAATGCCTCCCGTAAGGGAATCACTAATTATGTAAATAAATTAAACTAAAAAACTATGGTAACAGGCTTTGTTTTTTGGACAAGCGTGCTTTCTTAGGCTAATGTATGTATAAGTCTATGATACTGCTTAATTACTAAATATCATTCATTATTCAAAATACTCATTAAAGGAAAAAGTTGTAGTAACAAACTTCATAGGACAGGTGCGTATTATTATAATGTACGTATCACATTATACGAAATTTGAAGCTTGCAGTTTTAAGATACGACCTAGTTACCTAAAATCATTAAATATGCAAATTTTTCATTAAAACTAAGTTATATAAAAGATTTTATAGGACATATCCGCTTTGTTATGGTTAACATATGTACTAAATTGTATTGAAATTGAAGTTTGCAGTCTTAAGATATAGCCTAATTACCGAAAATTATTAATTATGCAAATTATTCATTAACACTGTAAGGTACATCAACTAACTTTATATGACATACACAATTTGTTATGATTAATGTATGTACTAAATTATATTGGAATTAAAGTATGTATTCTTAAGATATAGCCTAATTACCGAAAATCATTAATTATGCAAATTATTCATTAACACTGAAAGGTACACCAACAAGCTTTACAGGACATATGTGATTGTTATGGTTAACGTGTGTACTGAATTATATTGGAATTGAAGTATGTATTCTTAAGATATAGCCTAATTACCGAAAATCATTAATTATGCAAATTATTCATTAACACCGTACGATGCATCAACAAACTTGATAGGACGTATGTGTTTTCTTATGGTTAACGTATGTACTAAATTATTTTGAATTTGAAGTATGTATTCTTAAGATATAGCCTAATTACAAAAAATAATTAATTATGCAAATTATTCATTAACGCCGTAAGATACATCAACGAATTTTATAGGACAAATGTATGTTGTTATGTTGAACGAATATACTAAATTATATTGAAATTGAAGTATGCAGTCTTAAGATATTGCATAATTAGTTGATTTCATTAATATGCAAATTTCTCTAATTAAACATTAACAGATCTGGCTCATTAACAGATCTAGCTATTACCCTAAAGATTATATATCCCAAATTTCATTACAATTGAGCCAGCTGATTTCTAGAAAATGATGACACAAACACACAGACAGACAGACAGACAGACAGACAGACACACAGACACACCTTCCCCTTTTAATACCTCCCGTACCCTTACGGGAGGTAAAAATGAGCATGGGGTAAGGACTCTACGTTAGCTCTTGCTTTTGTAGCCTTGTATATATCACGTTTACTGTCATTACACAGTACTGGTTTTGTATATATGATAAGGAAGACTAGAATGTTCACAAGTCTATTTCGTTGCAGTTTGTTAAATTGTGATTTGTTTTGTTTTCGGAAATAGTTTGTTCATGGAAGTACTGTTTTGAGGAAATTTACTCATAGAAAATCATTCTTTTCATTTTTCCTTCCTATCATGGTTTCACTTGAACCGTCGTCGAGCGGAACTCTCGAAAGCTATAGTGATTAAAACTGTTCAGAAGTATCATTTAGAATCCTGTAAATTCTACTATTAGGTGCAAATGAAATTTGATCAATCTTGTTCACGCATTTCGGCTCACCTTTTCTTTTTCTCGAGTTCTGCTTTCCTTTAAGTATTTTTCCCATCTTTTAGTCCATCAAGATATTTCATGTCGTTGTTGTTGTTGTTAGTAGTAGTAAATATTTGTGAAAAAAGGATATCATAAATCATACCAAGAATACATAGACGTGATGGTGGCAATTACGTGTACTTACTAAATTGACAAGTTCGCTACATATTACATCTGTTTTCTATCTACTTTACAATGAATGTAAGTCATATTGGTAAATACACTATTCCTAAATGCTTATTTACGTCAAATAAATAAATATACATTGTTAATTCAATACATAGTGTATGTCTGCTAACACCCATGACGCAGAAGTGTACCACTGGGGGAACAGTAGAGGTGAAAAAGAGTTCCACGTTGGTGTTTCCTGGCAATCGAGAGATTGCACAACAGTGCTGCTCGACAATGCTGACGACACACAGTGAGGATAGCCCTACCAGGCAACTGTTTTCCACACCTAGATGCTAATCCTTTTTCTAATTGGGCCTTTAACTATTGTGCAATTGTGTTTTGGAGTTCTGTGTCAATTTTATGCTGTTGTGGTTTTACCTTGTGAGAGATACCTTTTTAAATTGGTTTTGTGTAATTCTGTAATTTGTGTTTTAGGTTCTGTGTAAATTTTATGCTGTTGTGGTTTTACCTTGTAGAGATTCCTTTTTAAATTGGATTCAATTGTATATGGTTTTTTTTTGTAACTCAGTGTAATTTGGCCTTTTGGCCACAATGGCTGGGATTAATAAACCATTATTGTTATTATTATTATTATTATAACCAATGAACAATGTGAACAATCCTTTGGGCTCCAGCTTTTTAGTATCCAAATTCAGAACTATTTGAAGATAAATTGAAATTGTATTCATTTCATCCTTTAGAGCTACTATTCTTCACCTAGTCTTCTGGATACTCCCATTGGTAACTGGTGAAGGACAAAGCACTGTAAGTGAATAGGTTTGATTATATGTCTAAATCTCAAATAGTTTGATGTTCTCAATGTTAATGTGATGAATTTATGTTTAACTTTTCTAAATGCACATTTACCAACGAACATGTGTCGTTCCAGTTAACTCAATTGATAGATTATCGTTTATTTAAGCAATTTTGGTGAAATGAGTCCATTTTACCTTCAGTAAGGGGTGGTTATGTTATGATTCAGTCTGTCAGTCTGTCTGTCTGTCTCTCTCTGTAACATGATATCTCAAAAATTACTACAATGATATTCTAATGAATATTGCTACACATCTTCTTTATCTGCACGAACTAATTAGATTTTGGTAAACATATCAAGATTATTGAAAGTACATTTGCATAATTAGTGATTTTCACTAATTAGTTTATACGTTGCCAGATTTAGACTGAATGCCACTCGTAAAGGCAAAACCATCGATTTTGGGGCCTACACACATCGTTGGAATGCAAAATTCTGAACTATAGCTATTTACATGATGTACCACTTATTTGGAAAATCCGTTATATGAATCTGTATGAAATTTGAAGCTAGCATAGTTATCATACTGCCTAATCATCAAAACATCATCAATTATGCAAATTAACCATTTCACTCAGGGATCACTCTGGCTCCAGAGCTGCATGAGCCAATGTCCCATTTGGAGAAAATGAGTGAGACAATTTGAAAACTGTGTGGGACGGAAGTAAAAATATGGCAACTGTATGTGCGTCATGTGTATATTATACTGGTATACACTGTAACACACACACACACGCACACACACACACACACACACACACACACACACACACACACACATATATATAATTGTAATCATAAGCCTATGGATTTC
This sequence comes from Glandiceps talaboti, assembly GCF_964340395.1. Taxonomy (NCBI): domain Eukaryota; kingdom Metazoa; phylum Hemichordata; class Enteropneusta; family Spengelidae; genus Glandiceps; species Glandiceps talaboti. Next base: position 13,385,959 of record NC_135558.1, on the reverse strand, counting down.
ATATCAATTTTCATACTAGAATTTGCTACTGTACAAATAAACACTACATACACATCGACATATTAACTTCATGAAACATTTATTTCACAGGAAAATACCACCTCAATGGTCTATAACTCCTGTACTTGTCTTGCATTGTACATCATTGTCCTTAACTGTAGATTTCTGCAAAGGGAGCAGAACATTTCTCCCTTGTCCTTATCGTGACGCAAAAACGACCCATATATAGCCAGCCAATTATTTTGAAATTTACGGTTTGTCTTGCAACCTGCACCAGGACATACCGATTCTTCGTCCTCACTAGCGGATGTAGTCGAATCCAGATTAGTTCCCAGCAAAGGAGTAACTTTTGTACAATAGTCCAAGATAGAGCATTTGCATTTCTTGGTCCCACTCGTACCAATCTGATTAAAATCTGATGTTAGATAGGCGGGTTTTTCTGTATTTACCTTTATTCCATCGTTATTGCGTCTTTTACGTGATTTTTTTTTCTTAGAAAGGCATTCGTCCGGGGACGCAATAACGATGGAATAAAGGTAAATACAGGAAAACCAGCCTATCTAACATCCGATTTTAATCAGATTGCGCTCGTACTGGCACCCGACATCTTTGAAAGTGCCATTACGTACACATGTACGTGTGACTAATCAGTAATGAACATTTACTGTATCAGCTCCGTTGATTTGTCGATGAGCGCCTGCCTTCATGTCGGCAACCAATCATAGACACTGTTTGAAAGGGGCATGATGCAGATAAACCTTGCCGCCTGAGGGCCTGTTAGGCCCTGTTCATTAGTAGTAAACAAAAGCTCAGATATGATGTCACGTATCTATCACAGTGACGCGCTATTAGTATCGACGGTGCGATTTTGTGTCCCAATTGAGTTTTCTGGACGCGATATTTTTGTTTTGACAGCGCAAATAGCGCGTTGACACACGCACTTCTTTACCATCAATACATGTACTGAATTATCTGAAATTTAAAGCTTGCATTCTAAAGATATTGTCTCATTATCAAAATGTTTTTTTTTTTAATGCAAATTACACATCACAACTAAAAACTACATAAAAAACCTACATCAAACACGTATGATTTGCAATGGTTGATGGATGTATCACCTGAAATGTAATTTGAAGGTTCACTCATAAGATATAGCCGTAATTTCAATTAAAACTGTAAGCTAAATGACCAAGCTTTAAAGGACACATGTGCTTTCTTATGGTTAATGTGTGTACCAAATTATATTCAAAGATATGGCCTAATTACTGACCGCCATTAATTATGCAAATGACATTCATGTTTATTGTATATTTACCAAAATCTAACCAGTTCGTCACATTACCATATGGAAGATGTGTAGTAAGCAGCAGTTTTTCAGATGTTTTCGTATGTATGTATGTATGTATGTATGTATGTATGTATGTATGTATGTATGTATGTGTGTATGTATGTATGTATGCATGCACGTACATACGTATGTACATACGTACGTGATTTTAAGTTTTTTATGTTTAAAGTATCACAAAATGCAGTCGAAAGCTCTAAGCTTATCAAATTACGTTGCGTGCATTGGATAAAACTTTAGTACTCTCGTAAACAAGGTCTGGCCAATGAACATGAACTTGGTAGTAAACTTAGTCTTATTTTTTCTTATTCAAACATGAACAAATGCGTTTCATTTGGTAAGTAAGATTATCATACGATTTCTAGGGGACAAGGGCAGTCCTATCTGTCTGTCTGTCTGTCTGTCTGTCTGTCTGTCTGTATCTGTCGCTTCACCCATGTGTTACGACATAGCAAATTTCATCTGCGTTGTGAGTTGATGTACTTTGCAAGCACTGTCATCATGTAACCATCGTCGTCTCGTGCGAGTCTGGTGCATCAGACAAACAGCTGTTCAAATTTGTCTGAGGCAATGAAAACATAATATTGCTCCACTGTTATGATATGCCATGTATTGCAATATATAATATTATCTCTACATGTGTCGCGAACTGATATTTCAATATTTATATATTTGCCAATTTCTTTTCATATTCCAAATTATCTAAAAATAAAAGGGAAATAGTCTCAATTGTGGCTTTTCACGGTTGTATGTTAGAACTAAGCTATGACATTTTTGACAGTAAGTGTAAATAGAACTCCACGAGGATATACTGTTGCTGCTAGGCATATGCGTGTTCATTTTTAGAATTTTTATCCTTTTGCCTATCCATCCCCGTTGTCATCATAGCCATACAAAATCATTTGGCTGTTACTATGGGTGTTACTAGGCATATTTGCATATATTTATGAATGTTAATTCACTTCCATTCCCAACAATGTGTTTTGGATTGTGATGGATTTAAAATCCTTTTTCAACGATGGCATATAGCCTTGTCTGAAATGTGGTACATGTAAATATTTGTTCTTCTCCCTGTTATCGTTCAAGCATAACTATAAATGTACATATACATGAATTACCTAGCGACCATACTAGTTACAGAACATGTCATGTAAATGATTGGCTGTTTCACAATCAGTGCTTCACTTATATTGCACTTTGGGGTAAAGTGAACTTGAAGGTTTCGTAATGGTAATCTTCATAGATAGATTGTCAGAAGGGATTAATACACTTTCTATTTTGGACACTACATGTTATTGACACTACAAATCACCATATCTCATCAGATTCCAGTTTCTATTACACACTAGGTATGACAACCTAAAGTTCTCTAACATACCGCTGACTTTACTATACATGCAATATTAATGCCACTATACCAATGTTACGGGGCCATTTTATGTGACATGGGAAACTCATTTAAAACTTACATTTACGTTAGCTATTCGAAGCTTGGAAATATTACCTCAAAGGCTATGAATAACCTAAACATTGCCTTAATAGAAGCAAAAAAATGCAGATCTGCCAGGGGGAAAACACCCAAGGACTCCCTCACCCCCAGAGGTCACTCATGCATTCAACCAACAATCAGATGCACCAACAACCTTTTTACTGCCGTAATGGTATTAAACGTTTCTTAACTATTTTCACCAAATTCTAATTTGAGATGATAGTCTTTAAAAGATGTGAAATGCTTGCCAAGGTAGTCTAAAATTGCCTTAAACTCCAAATCTACCCTACCAATGATACTACCAGTAGATGTGCTGACCTTTACTACATGTATATAATGATGCCGTTTAACTGTTTAAGAACATATTTCAACCCTATGTAAGTTATAAAGTATAGTTTCTGATACTTGATGGTGCTGTCTTGTAAAGCATGGTTGAGTTATTGCTTGAAAGGGCCTGAATAGCCTACAAATTTGCCTTAAGAGTAAAAATCCTCCAGGGCTTCTAGAGGGAGACCATCCTGGACCCCCACATGAGGTGGACATATCCCAGTCTCAAGCTCTTCCTCTCTTACTGTCAAGATGCTATCAAAGTATATTTCAAAAGTATTTCTACCCTGTGTAGTTGCTTTTTACATTTTGGTGCTGTCTTGTAAAGCTTGGAAATTATTGTCTGAAAGGGTCTGAATAGTCTCAAAATTGACTTTTCAGAGTAAAAAACCTTCAGGACTTCTAGGACCTCCCCCCACTACATGAGGATTACACATCCCAGTCTCAAGCTCGTCCCCCACCTCTTACTGTCAAGATGCTATCAAACTTAATATTTCAACAATATTTTTTCTTTTTACATTGGTAGTCAACAATTATAATTATGATAGTGCTATCCCGGGATCTTATAAAGTAGATGTAAGACAGTCAAGCAGTCCACACTGAGTCACGATCAAAAAATGTCATGTGAATATTATATATATGGGGGGCGGGTATCATGTTTTAGAATTAAGTGATAGGGGCGGGGGTCAGCCTGTTTTTGGTTTCACAGATAGGGAGGTCAGTGATTTATGTCGGCCCAATTTAAAGGTGATTCAAAATGCTCACATTCACTATCGCTAATTTGCTAAACGACATGTTTGTGAAATGCATTCTGGTTTTAAAACTTTTCAAAAGCGTCTGCAAACACCTTAAAATGACCCTTTTTCAGTCACTTCCCTTCGGATTTACTTCGAGAGTTTTCGGGTATTTCCGGTCCCACCTAGACCACGGGATTTTATGACGTCATAAGAGGTATACCTTAGCACTAAGACTATGACGAGCGTAGTCACTAGGTGAATAAAACTCAACAGCATTGTGAAAAAATACATTGCTAGTGGTTGTAACAGACATCAGTAAACAAAAACTACACTCTACATGTCTTATTAACCAACATTTACCGATATTTACTCACATTTTCTCACTAATTGGCAGTATCTGTGGGTATAAATGCTAAAATATTATCTCCCCATATTATGGCAAAATAAATCAAAACGGCTCGACTAGTTATATATAAACACTTGTAATGTCGCGTGTTTCACATTCATTGACTTTTATTTATCTGATTTTTTATTATTTGCCGATAAGAAGCATTACGATACCGTCGTGACGTTTTGACGGCATCCCCGGGCCAAGGACGGCATATTTTAGCCCAATCGTACTCGCGTCGCATTTTGAACAGTGCATTTAACAACAACGTAAACATATTTCATCTCGAATAAATATACTAGCTATTAGAATACCAATGGGAAACTTCAAGAAGGTGTATCGGGACATGTGCCACAATATATTTGTTGGTCCCATAATACACTAATTGATTCCATTCAAGTTGCTCGGAGCATAAGGAAGCACGCTCCGAGTCATTGCATCATGTAAATGGAACTGTGACCGACCTAATTTTGTTGTCCATATATAAAATGAGAGTGACCTGTAAATTTTTCACAGTTTTCGTTGTGGTCTTGTATTGTCACATGTTTGGCTTGTGAACACAAGTTTACATCTATTATTGTCTAGGGCGTAATAATCTAGTCCGAGTCTGAAACCCATATAAAACCTAAGATACTCGCATTTGGATCGGAATGAACAGAAGTACTGAGGTCTCATCGACTTGTTGGGGACTCGAATTATTGCTTGTTTTTATCACGGTATACAGGTGATTATTATATATCGGTAGAAGGGTAGTGTTGTCAAGTTTTGTGCAGTCACCGCGGCCGCGGCAGTAAGCTTATACTAGGATAGTTCCGCCGATTAAAGTTGAAGCAGTGTATGTACAATGTACGTATGGAATCGGGAGAGCACAGCGCACATTCGTGTCGGGTTAAATTTATCCACGTGTTGATGTAATCCATATTTATCAATCAGATATATTGTACAATTCTTCAAGTTGTACAGAAATAACGTCTCTAACTTCAAAACAAACCCTGAGAAATTGGACCGGACGTGGCTAAGTATCTAGTTGCAGGCTTTCTTTCATAACCATGTGCTGGGGTCACGACCTTGATTGCCGACGTCAATATTGTCCAATCATATTTAATATCATTAACACATCGCGATATTTGATTTGTTGGTTTCCTAAACTGTATACTTCGAATACCATGATTCGTTACAAAATTCTTCTAATGAATATTAAATAGGCTTGTTGCATTAAATTAAGTGATATCGCAACAAGGGAAACCATACAAGTTTTCTTCCAGACGAGTTGCTAAAGTCATGTAAATGACAACACTAAACTCACGAAATTTCCTCAATTCTTTACAATTTTATTGCTGATAATATGGCAATCTAATAGCTAGTTTATTTATTCAATATAAATATGTTTACTTTGTTGCTAAATGCGCCGTTCAAAAGGCGACATCAGTGAGTATAGTGGGCTAAAATATGCTGTCGACGCCATGCATGTCGAAGATATTGTAATCCTTCTCCTCGGCAAATAATAAAAAAAATCAGATAAATAAATTGAAACACGCGACCGACATTACAAGTGTTTATGTATATCTACACTGTAGTCTAGCCGTTTTGATTTATTTTGCCATAATATGGGGAGATAATATTTTAGCATTTATACCCACAGATACTGCCAATTAGTGAGAAAATGTGAGTAAATATCGGTAAATGTTGGTTAATAAGACATGTAGAGTGTAGTTTTTGTTTACTGATGTCTGTTACAACCACTAGCAATGTATTTTTTCACAATGCTGTTGAGTTTTATTCACCTAGTGACTACGCTCGTCATAGTCTTAGTGCTAAGGTATACCTCTTATGACGTCATAAAATCCCGTGGTCTAGGTGGGACCGGAAATACCCGAAAACTCTCGAAGTAAATCCGAAGGGAAGTGACTGAAAAAGGGTCATTTTAAGGTGTTTGCAGACGCTTTTGAAAAGTTTTAAAACCAGAATGCATTTCACAAACATGTCGTCTAGCAAATTAGCGATAGTGAATGTGAGCATTTTGAATCACCTTTAAGAATTCCCCCCCCCCGGCTGAAGAAACTTACCGGTCCCTTGTAATACAAAGTATGTATGTATGTATGTATGTATGTATGTATGTATGTATGTATGTATGTATGTATGTATGTATGTACGTACGTACGTACATCTGTCTGTCTGTGCGTACGTGCGTGTGTGCGTCTGCGTCCGTTTGTCCGTGCGTATGTGTCTATGCATGCATGCAGGCAGGTAGGCAGGCAGGCATGTAGGTATGTATGTATGTATGTATGTGTGTGTGTGTGTGTGTGTCATATGAACATAATGAATATTTATTGAGCTCTATATCTGGGATATTTGAAGTCCCAGTGAAATTTAGTTGGTTGTTGAAAAAGTTGTTCAAATGCCAGCTACCAATTCTCAGTATCGGAAAGCTTTCCTTGTCTTCGCTCCACTTTGCGATCCTCTACATACCTAGGATATGTACAATCATTTCCATGGCAAATAATAAACAAAATTCAAACCCTCGTAACATCTCTAGTATGCATCAGAAAGTTTACATACTTTATGGTAAGCTTGATACAGGTCTACACTTTGATTCCATACAACTCGTTTTTGGCAACACACTTATGTAACACCCAGTTCAAGAATTTTGCGATACATACCACAATGAAGTGGATTTCCATGGCTCTCAAGTTTGTTTAGTTTCTCGAATCAGAAACAATGCTTTTTTGTGGCCTACAGATCTAATTACAGAAAATATGCCAATGACTTATTATAACTAAATGTTAAATCGATAATATTTTCAAGACAGATGCGCTTTGGTATTGTAAATGTATGTACCAAATTATATAGAATATGAAGCGTTCATTCTTGAGAAATTACTGAAAACCATTAATTATGTAAATTGCTCACTAATATTCATGGATGTTTACCAAAACCTAATCAGTTCTTGTCATTACCCTATGAAACACGTGTACCAAATTTTGTTTGAATTGAGCCAGCCGTTTTTTAGAAAATGGTGAGACAGACAGACAGACAGACAGATACATACACACACATAAACTTTACACCCCTAATATATATCCTTCCTTACGGGAGGAAAAACTTCGGACAAGAAAAAATTCCACAGTTCAGACAAGGTCATGCCACTGCAGATTCATGGATTTTTTTCCATCAATACCCAAAACTCAATACCCCCCCCCCCCATCCAAACTTTTTTAAAGCAGGATGACCCCCTACTGCCAATTTGGAAGACAGATTGACCCCCTACTAATACATCGCCCCCCCCCGGCCGAAAAAACTGGCCATTCCCTAATTTACGTACACAGTGGTACATACAATACTATACCTAACCTTTCCACAGCTGCGACCAATAGGAACTGACTCGTGAAGCCTGACTTGCACAGGGAGATCGAATACAGGATATGTAAATTATTGTATCTCATTAATTTTTGCAATATATATATACGGTGTTGTAGTCATTTCATTGATTTCCCTTTCGAACATTTACGGAAGACTTTTGTTCCTGTTAAGAAAATGAGCATGGGGTAAGGACTCTACGTTAGCTCTTGCTTTTGTAGCCTTGTATATATCACGTTTACTGTCATTGCACAATACTGGTTTATATATAATAAGGAAGACTAGAATGTCTATTTCGTTGCAGTTTGCTATTAAATTGTGATTTGTTTGTTCATGGAAGTACTGTTTTGAGAAGATTTACTCATAGAAAATAATTCTTTTCATTTTTCTTTGCTATCATGGATCCACTTGAACCGTCGTCGATCGGAACTCTCGAAAGCTATAGTGATTAAAACTGTTCAGAAGTATCATTTAGAATCCTGTAAATTCTACTATTAGGTGCAAATGAAATTTGATCAATATTATTCACGCATTTCGGCTCATCTTTTCTTTTTCTCGAGTTCTGCTTTCCTTTAAGTATTTTTCCCTTCTTTTTGTCCATCAAGATATATTTCATGTCGTTGTTGTTGTTGTTGTTGTTAGTAGTAGTAAATATTCGTGAAAAAAGGATATCATAAATCATACCAAGAATACATAGACGTAGACGTGATGGGGGCAATTACGTGTACTTACTAAATTGACAAGTTCGCTAAATATTACATCTGTTTTCTATCTACTTTACAATGAATGTAAGTCATATTGGTAAATACACTATTCCTAAAAGCTTGTTTACGTCAAATAAATAAATAAATATACATTGTTAATTCAATACATAGTGTATGTCTGCTAACACCCATGACGCAGAAGTGTACCACTGGGGGAACAGTAGAGGTGAAAAAGAGTTCCACGTTGGTATTTCCTGGCAATCGAGCGATTGCACAATAGTGATGCTGGACAATGCTGACGACACACAGTGAGGATAGCCCTACCAAGCAACTGTTTTCCACACCTAGATGCTAATCCTTTTTTCTAATTGGGCCTTTAACCAAGTATGAACAATGTGAACAATCCTTTGGGCTCCAGCTTTTTAGTATCCAAATTCAGAACTATTTGAAGAGAAATTGAAATTGTATTCATTTCATCCTTTAGAGCTACTATTCTCCACCTAGTCTTCTGGATACTCCCATTGGTAACTGGTGAAGGACTAAGCACTGTAAGTGAATAGGTTTGATTATATGTCTAAATCTCAAATAGTTTGATGTTCTCAATGTTAATGTGATGAATTTATGTTTAACTTTTCTAAATGCACATTTACAAACAAACATGTGTCGTTCCAGTTAACTCAATTGATAGATTATCGTTTATTTAAGCAATTTGGTGAAATGAGTCCATTTTACCTTCAGTAAGGGGTGGTTATGTTATGATTCAGTCTGTCAGTCTGTCTGTCTGTCTCTCTCTGTAACATGATATCTCAAAAATTACTACAATGACATTCTAATGAACATTGCTACACATCTTCTTTATCTGCACGAACTAATTAGATTTTGGTAAACATATCAAGATTATTGAAAGTACATTTGCATAATTAGTGATTTTCACTAATTAGTTTATACGTTGCCAGATTTAGACTGAATGCCACTCGTAAAGGCAAAACCATCGATTTTGGGGCCTACACACATCGTTGGAATGCAAAATTCTTAACTATAGCTATTACATATGATGTACCACTTAATTGGAAAATCCGTTATATGAATCTGTGTGAAATTTGAAGCTAGCATAGTTATCATACTGCCTAATCATCAAAACATCATCAATTATGCAAATTAACCATTTAACTTATACGTTACATCAAGCTTCAAATGACACACGAACTTCTTTACCATCAATACATGTACTGAATTATCTGAAATTTAAAGCTTGCATTCTAAAGATATTGTCTCATTATCAAAATGATTTTTTAAATGCAAATTACACATCACAACTAAAGACTACATAAAAAAAAACTATATCAAACACGTATGATTTGCAATGGTTGATGGATGTATCACCTTAAATGTAATTTGAAGGTTGCACTCATAAGATATAGCCGTAATTTCAATTAAAACTGTTAGCTAAATGACTAAGCTTTAATGGACACATGTAATTTCTTATGTTTAATTTGTGTACCAAATTATATTCAAAGATATGGCCAAATTACTGAAAACCATTAATTATGCAAATGACTAATTCATGTTTATTGTATATTTACCAAAATCTAACCAGTTCGTCACATTACCATATGGAAGATATGTAGCAAGCAGCAGTTTTTCAGATGTTTTCGTATGTATGTATGTATGTATGTATGTATGTATGTATGTATGTTTGTATGTATGTATGTATGTATGTATGTATGTATGTATGTATGTATGTATGCATGCATGCATGCATGCATGTACATACGTTTGTACATACGTACGTGATTTTAGGTTTTTTATGTTTAAAGTATCACAAAATGCAGTCGAAAGCTCTAAGCTTATCAAATTACGTTGCGTGCATTGGATAAAACTTTAGTACTCTCGTAAACAAGGTCTGTCCAATAAACATGAACTTGGTAGTAAACTTAGTCTTTTTTTTCTTATTCAAACATGAACAAATGTGTTTCATTTGGTAAGTAAGATTATCATACGATTTCTAGGGGTCGAAGGCAGTCATATCCATCTGTCTGTCTGTCTGTCTGTCTGTCTGTCTGTCTGTCTGTCTGTCTGTCTGTCTGTCTGTATCTGTCGCTTCATCCATGTGTTACGACATAGCAAATTTCATTCGCGCTGTGAGTTGACGTACTCTGTCATCATGTGACCATCGTCGTCTCGTGCGAGGTCTGGTGCATCAGACAAACAGCTGTTCACATTTGTCTAAGGCAATGAAAACATAATATTGCTCCACTGTTATGATATGCCATGTATTGCATTATATAATATTATTTCTACATGTCTCGAACTGATATTTCAATATTTATATATTTGCCAATTTCTTTTCATATTCCAAATTATCTAAAAGTAAAAGGGAAATAGTCTCAATTGTGGCTTTTCACGGTTGTGTGTTAAAACTAAGCTATGACATTTTGTGACAGTAAGTCTAAATAGAACTCCACGAGGATATACTGTTGCCGCTAGGCATATGCGTGTCCATTTTTTGAATGTTTATCCTCTTGCATATCTATCCCCGTTGTTATCATAGCCATACACAATCATTTTGCTGTTACTATGGGTGTGGTGTTGTTACTAGACATATTTGCATATATTTTAATGAATGTTCATTCTCTTCCATTCCCAACAATATTGTTAATTTTGCAAAATATACTGACATTTGACTGTTGCTAAGGACTTGGTCATTGGTGCTTGTATGCTCATCAAATTTCAGGCAACTTTCCAGATATACTTTTTTTTAACCAACATTTTTCAGACCAAATTAGCATATCATTTTGGGGTCATCATTTTCTGAGCAATTCTTCATCTACGCATTCTCAGTAACATCCATTATCAAATTTCAGCTCAATAGGTACTAGGTCGAATAGTTTTGAAACTAAAGATATTTTTAGATAGATCCAAGCACATGAATTAATGCACTAGCTTATCACAAACCCATTATGGTGGTAATATACTACTAGTAGAAAATTAGCAATTCTCATGAAAATTATTGATATGGTGACAGTGATGGGACGGTGTCATTACTATTGAGTCTCAGGCTCACGTCTCTTTTCATTTATGACAGCTATATTGGTTTAACCTTAGGCGAATGTCTTTGAAATATTTGATATGACGGAGGATCATGTTTTAGAGAATGTGATTTGAGGGGGGGGGGGGCAAGTTTTAGAAAATGAAATTGGGGGACTGATTGCCATATGATTTCACCAGGTCCTCCACTTTGTGATTATTATCTGAATATAAGTATGATTACGACTAATAGACACTGATGTCGTTCATAAATCACTATTGTATATTGCAAAACTAGTTAATAGTAATAACACTGCATTGCGCTACAGTGCATGGCATTGGTATCAGTAAATTATAGTTTAACAAAGGGTCTATATAACCTGTAATATCTGTCAAATTACCTATACTAACTAGTGGCTGTGATAAACTCGGAATACATTACCATAAGCATGTGATAATTTATGACATTGTTTTATTTCCCTACAGACAAGAAATGTGAACTCAACTGTGAGGGATCTTGTCACGTTTACGATGCAATGATTTGCGCTGGAGAGTTTGCCCTGAACGGCCTGAACGGACCTTTCTGTTCCTGCAAAGGGGCAGGTCTGGATGTAGAGAATGAAGGTTGCTGTGTATTAGGTGAGAACTAACATCTCTCATATACATAAGTTGCTATACAAAAACTACGCGAGTGAGGCTGTTAGGCGACATTCAGTATCTCACTTTCAGCCAGCGGGCCCAAGGCTGCTGTCACAATTTATGAGGGGGTTGGGGCTGGCCAGAAAATAGGGGGCACTAAAATAAATAGGGGTGCAAAAAGTGGGGGCATGACAATTCTGATGGTCTGAGAGGGGGCCACGAAATATTTTGTTCATGATTTGAAACAAAGTTAACCTTAAGAGCGGTCGTTTACCGAGTACAACTTCTAAAGCCTATGTTCAGTGATGAGTTGGGTGACTGCTATACGAATGTGTTTGTGTATGCCTTAATCCCTCGCCCCCTCTCTCACTTTGTGTGTGTGTGTTTGTTTGTGTTTGCTTGTCTGTCTGTCTGTCTGTCTGTCTGTCTGTCTGTCTGTCTGTCTGTATGTATGTATGTATGTATGTATGTATATGTCTCTCTCTCTATCTCAGCAGTCGTTTACCTTGTACCTTTGCAAACTTTTTAACTTCAACAACCTACCAAATATGCTGTTTCTGCCCAAAATCAAAATAAGCGAAAAACCATAATGACTAACTATCTCCAATTACATGTTAGAACTCATTAGTGTGCGGCCTTTTTTGCAAAGCCCACATCAATTGGTAAAGAAATATCTTATTTTTATGTATAGATGCTGAAGTTGATTGCCACTGTTATTTCAATGTAGTGTGCCGTATAATTGTACAGTTCCAGAATGCTGGAGGTGGAGGGTGGGGTACTCTTACAGTATAATTACACTTATTAAAATCTGTGTAGTCGGGGGGGGGGGCTACGTACGAAAATGTTTTGGTTCATATGGGGGGGGGGGGATACATTTTTGATAGCGGAAGGGGAGGGGTTGCGAAGAAATTTTTTGACCCAAATATTTTCTGCCCAGCACCCCACCCGCGTAAATTCTGACCGCGGTGTAACTTGCGTATGTATAGCAACTTTACACGCTCACTACACTCTTAAAAGTTCACATCCATTTCCAAGTAAATCATGAATAATAACTGGTACGTATTCTGTCGTGCTGAATAATGCACAATTAAGAACAAGGTTAATCAATTAATTAATTTTACACTACGATGGTCGGACATCTCTGACAGCATGACCAACTATTTCATGAACTCAGCATCAGATCTTCTATGTATCCCATAATCAGATCTTCAGATCAGATCTTCTATGTATCTATTATATTTGCATCTATTTCGATAGAGAAATCTCCATGTGAAGTTTTATGCCACGGAGAATGTGTAGCTCGGGAAGAAGATTGTGTTGCACCAAAAAAGGCATACCAAGGACAATTCTGTCATTGCGGTGTTTCTGATCATCACGACAACACCATTTGCTGTACAGGTGAGAAAATGCACGAGCGCTCACACATGTTTATGTATATATAAAGTGTGTTTGTATGCAATGACTGGAATTATTTGGAATTATTTTATTCGGTACAAAACTTACTTTTTTATTATCTGGTAGAAATAATCGGCAGAGATATTGTCACAAATAGCTAGCTATTTATTGTTCGTAGTACATTTCAAATTATCATGCCATAGGCGATTCACAAAATTCACCAATGAAATTATCATGAACATCAAATGCAATTATAAACTGTGTGCATTAGAAATCATAAACTTTTACAGTTATAGTGCCTAAGAAAAATCCCATTCTCACTTAAATTCTACAACAACAAGAATCAGTGGTCGCCATACTAGCATGAAAGAACCAGTCATTGTTTTCGCTTATGTAGTAGCGAGTGGTTATATATGCATCTTAATCATTAAGTGGACCGACGACTTGATCTGTCAGACTATCGCCATATAATCCTGTCTAAAAATTATACCATTATATATGGCTGCCAGATCAAATACTGTATTAACTATATAAAGTAACAGATTTTCGGTTTCATTCAAAACAAGACGACGAATATCTCTATTTCTTGTCCTTTATTCAAAATTGACCAAGAACAAGCTGTAACATAGTGAACTTGCCTAGATTTTTTTTAGAACTTTCATTTATGAGAGAAATGTTTTTTTTTTTTTTTTTTTTTTAAACTTAACCTTAATAATTAATGGCTATATATTACTATCTGTTGCTGTTTCATTTTTTTTCCATAAAATACAAACACAGCAGTAAATAATTCAAGAATTTGAAAGGTGAGAAGTGAGGACAATATCACAGGCAGCTAGCAATGGTGACAACCCTACTAATCAACTACATTTAATACCAGAAAGCCCACTATTTAACACATCTTATCCAATTGTTAAAAAAATAAAATAGACACAAATAAACATCGCTAGCAATACAAAGATAAGAAAATCTAAGTGTACTTTGTTGTTGTTTTTTTCAGACGTATGCCCTGTGATGGAAAGTAAGTACCTATGTCTGTCTGTCTGTCTGTCTGTGCGTGCGTACGTGCGTGCGTGCGAGAGTGTGTGCGTGCGTACATACGTACGTACGGATGTATATGTGTTTGTGTGTGCATGTATGTATGTATGTATGTATGTATGTATGTATGTATGTATGTATGTATGTATGTATGTATGTATGTATGTATGTATGTATGTGTGTGTGTGTGTGTGTGTGTGTGTGTGTATGTGTATGTATGTATGTATGTATGTATGTATGTATGTATGTATGTTTATTATCAAACTGTATTGCTATTTTCCTAACACATCAGGAGCTGGACTTCTTTGTGCCTTTATGTAATTAACTGTTTACACGATAAAGGTGCAATGTACCACTATAGGTGAAAATGCTCGACACAATTCTTACTGCTATTATTAAACACGACTAATTTTAGTCCAAACAAAATGTGACAAAAGTGAGTAATACAATTCGAATTAGGTCTTATGTTTCAAAAGTATTTGCGTGGTTTCTGCTCATCTGAATTTCGAGATTGTAATTTTAATGTATGTATAATACATTTTAGATCCACAAGAAAAATGTGCAACTGTCTACCATGGTATTTGCAGAGATGCAAAATGTCACGAGGGTGAAGTTCCTAGGAAAGAGTCAGACGTGTGTTCTGGATGCACCTGCTGTAAACGTGAGTTTGGTTGACATTCTCTGCTGATATAGGTTTTACCTATATCAATATAATATATTGCAATTGCCGAGTAATCGTTTGTGTTTGTTCCGAAGTACACCTTACATTTTCAAGTATTGTATTGTATTGGTTTGTATTGTATTGTATTGTAATGTATTATATTGTATTGCATTGTATTATATTGTATTATACTGTATACATCAAGCTATTTCTGAATTTGTTTCAGAACCATGTCCAAAGACCAACACAACGGAACAAGGTATGTGTATGTGTGTGTTTGTGTGTATGTGTACATGTATGTGTGTGTGTGTGTGTGTGTGTGTGTGTGTGTGTGTGTGTGTGTGTGTGTGTGTGTGTGTGTGTGTGTGTGTGTGTGTGTTGGGGGGGGGATACTCCAAGTCGGCTGGATAATACAGCTGTAACATGCTGGTTCAATTTACACACACAAACGCTACGGAATTAAAAAAAAAACTAGGGGTGAAAAGTTTATATTTCATCTAGAAACTAATGGTAAAATGTCACGATTCTACATTTGTATTGATCAAAAGCCTCGCAAAAATTTGATGATTGGCAATCTGGAAAGTATCTTTTCGAAAATTCTCGAAAAAATGTGAAAATCGGCAACTTGGAAGCTATGGGGTTAAAGGTCATACATGCGTTCAAATAGGAGTCAACCTTTTACATTGTTTGAAAGTCAAAAGTCTACACCAGTCAGCGAAAGGGGGGGGGGGTTCAAACCCACGGTACATATGTATATACCCCATCAATGTCACTACATCCCGCGAGGTATGTATCTATCTAGATTTACCGTCACCACCAAGGCCTAGCTTACCTAAATATAATTGGATTATATGTATGTATGAATGTATGTATGTATGTATGTATGTATGTATGTATGTATGTATGTATGTATGTATGCCTATCTATTAAGGGGGGGGCCTTTTATATTGACAATGGGGTTGGGAATGGTGGTAAAATCTTGAAAGTTGATATTCTCAAACAATCTATGGAACATATGATTTTCTCGAGATATCTCAGTACACAGCCCTACGTGTATACTCATTAGACCTCATAAATACCACCAGAGACCCGTTACATGCAGTTTCAGCTCTCTTTATCAAAATCGGTCTTTATAAATTTAGTATATGTTGACAAAATAAACTAATTGTAAAACTAGTACACCAAATGGAATTTCATATTGTCAAGCATTGCAAATGACGCGTACATATGTCAAAAATATGCATATACAGGGGAAGGCTCCAGCCGTGTATTAAAAATTTGACAAATTACTATTATTCGGCCACCAAAATGACCCCACATCTTGTTGTTTTCGAAAGCAATCCCCTATTTAAGGGGCGTTTTCCAAAATGACCCTACTTCAAGTAAGGTTTTCAAAGTGACCACCACCAAAAACACCGCCCGGTCCCCCTGTCAGTTACAATGACCGACTCCTTACTTGTTGTCATAGATCCTGTGGGGGAGAGACAAGATCCAAAGTTTACAACAGTAGATGGTAACACATTCCGTTATGATGGCAGATGTACGTATACTTTGATGAGGGAATGTGAAGACCCAAGAAAACATCCATGGTTTATCATATATGTACAGCATACAAGTGAACTAGTTTTTGATTCCCAAGGGCATAAGAAGGTTTACGTCAAAGGCGCCATTGTTGAGATTGATACCAAAGATGGCGGGAAGCATGTCATTCAGTTAATGAGTCATGGGCATGTTAAGGTATGCATGTTTACAGTAAGGACTGACAACTTACATATGATGAGACAGCTACTCTGACCATTGTGACTCTACAGTTTTTTTAAATTTTTTAGCATAACTGAATTAATATTAAAGGTTCAATAGTGCTGCGCTGTAGGCATGGTGAGGTGTGTGTGTGTGTGTGTCTGTCCATGTACGCGTCTGTCTGTCTGTGTATGTCCATGTCCGTGTGTGTGTGTGTGTGTGTGTGTGTGTGTGTGTGTGTGTGCGTGTGCGTGTGTGTGTGTCATGCATTTTGGACCACAATATTTAACCTGTCTATCCAAATTGATAACGGGTATTTGCATTATTAAAGCATGCATGAGGTAATGGTCAAATCGGTAATTAAATGGCATGGAGAGTCGTGAAATCACAATCACCATCTTATTACTCAAATGTCTATATATAGATCAATGATGGACCAGAGACCGATGTGAATGACTTTGCAGGCTGGGAAGATACCACTTTGGGTTTGAGGGTTCAGAGACAAAATCAGAGATTACAAATTAGGCTTGACGACCACTTCACTGTATCCTATAATCGCTGGGAAAATGTATTTGTTGAGCTGGGAGATAAGATGGAGGGTAAAGTGTGCGGCCTGCTTGGAAATGGAGACGGCGATCCAGATAACGACTTCCACATGATTGATCTGTTATCTCCACTTGGCTTGAGGGTACTGAAGAATCCAAATCAGCAAGAGATTGATATGTTCGGCGACAGCTGGGTGAAACCAGGAACGTAAGTACATTGTGCCTAGACCACAGTCCCTCTATCATCATCTTATCAGTCAGTCTTGAAATTTTAATGTTCTAATCTTACTTACTATATCATATTTGACATATAATACTTGATCTGACAATTAATATACCAAATTGAATAACAATATTACATTAAACAACATTGTAATCAGACGAGTTTATTTATTTGATTTTATAATGAATTGTAATCCTGTGTTGCATTTTTAAAATTCTGACCCAGGTCCATTCATTACCAGTATATAACAAACCTATCCTGTTGTGTTCTCATATTTTCAGATGCCCAGAAACCGAGTAATCAATGAATTCCAGCCTGGATTGTATACATCATTATCTACCGTCTGGTTTATGATGACAACAACCTAAATTTGATGCATGATTATGATAACGAACTTTACAATCAATTCCAAATATGCAGTATTCTACTTCTTTTGTTTTGGGTATCTAGGTGTTTGGTCAGATGCAGTTCCTGTCTGAAATTTATTTCTCGATTGTTATATGATTTATCGATTCTATGCCCAGAATGCCTACATATCCATGCATGCTTCAAAGAAATGGCCACTTTAATATTGTATTGAATTATTAATAGTCTAAATTGGGTTACTATAACCCACCTCATATTTTTGGGTTTCTTGGTATTTGAAAGAATTGATGTGTACTTTTGTTCTGAAATTTATTTCTTGAGGGTTATGTGGTACATTTGTCAGTCATATCCCTTCATATCCAGTACATATCCATGCATGCTTCAGAGAAATTATCTAGTTGTTAGTTTAATTTATTGACATGGAGTTACTTTAAGAACCCCCTCAGTTTTTTTTGGGAATTGTTAGTGTTTGAAAGAATAGATATGCATTTTTGTTCTGAAATTCATTTCTTAATGGTTATACGTGTATGGTATATTTGTTAATCATAAAGTGTCCATTTATTGCCCAGGAAATATCCACAAAAGTTGAAAAGACATCATATTGTATTATAGTACTTAATTTTAATTTTTGAGGGGGGGGGGGTACACATTATTATTGAGATTACATCTCAAATTTTATTTATCTCTCAATAAAGGTTATATGCATGGTAAAATTTGTGTGTCCTTTGTGTTCGCCATTTGTCAGAGCATTGTTGATACGTGACATGATATGGCCAAGTGAATTGCCAATGTTAAAGTTATATTTGAAATTATTTTTGCCCAAAATCATTAATTCTCAGCCATTCATCTGGGACAATTCTTCATTTACATACCCCTAGACACATCCAATTTTTTTTTCAAAACAATTCACACGGTAGTTTTGTATTGTCTTGTATGTGTATTTACTTAGTAGTAGACTCGAATGTGGGGATAATGCTTACTGAGCTCGGAGAACTGTACAAACTGGCTCTCTGTAGGAAAGGTCTGTCAATTCTAAATGATTCATCTCACTCATTAAATGATAGGTTTGAATATCTGCCTTCAGGTTGCCGTGTGCGTGTGCCTAGGGCTCAAAAAGCATCAAGAAGTATTTTATCCTGTCAGTTGTCAGGGGTTAACAAATCTACCGGTCCTGGGTCCAGGACTAGCGATTTTTTTGGGCGGACCACACAAATTTTACTTTGTCTGGTCCGTCGAACCAGTACCTTACTGTTAATAACTATGTTAAAAAGTCGTCTGAATATACATATTCATAGGCAAGATTTAATGTTTCACATTAGCGGGACCTGGGACCATTAATTCTTTCAGCAGGACCACTGAATTTTTTAAGGCACTGGTCAGGGG
This sequence comes from Glandiceps talaboti, assembly GCF_964340395.1. NCBI lineage: Eukaryota > Metazoa > Hemichordata > Enteropneusta > Spengelidae > Glandiceps > Glandiceps talaboti. The sequence continues at coordinate 13,366,598 of NC_135558.1, read as the reverse complement.
ACCATCAGTTCACAAAATGATATGTTCACCCCTGGCTGTTGCCCTTTTAAAACATGAGTATCTCTAAATCATTCACAGGGGGCATTGGTTGCCACTATCCTGAATGATTCAGGCGTTCTTTCCACTTTTATAATGTGCTCTTTCACGAGCATAATACATAAGCAGACTAATGGCTGGACCTTTCAGACTATGGTTCGCACTTCTTCCAGTGTCTTTTTTTTTCAAGTGTAGTGTGCTTATGCTCTGAAAGATCGTTTGTCTGATTTACTTTGTAAGTGGTTTCGTTGTTTCTATCGCCTGGTGCCAAAGGCAAATTTCCATGTTTTAGTGGACAATAAAGGTATATCTTCAAATCAAACAATTACACCCCAGGCTTCTTGTCTTATAAGTTGCTTCTGTAAAAATCGCCTAAGCTGTCAGCATGTGCCAGTCCAGTATGCATCACATAACTAAAAGACTTGTACAACTGGCACTGCTTACGGACTTAAATGTAGCCACATCTGCTGCTCACTATGTACCAAGTTGCGGTTAGTTCCAAGTGGGGATTGTCCATGGATACAATGAGCAGAGGTAATAACCATCCTTGTTTGGTCAGATAGTGTTGTTGTCTGATGAATGGCAAGTTTGATCATAGATGTTAAAGAAAGAATCTTTCTCCAACATCTACGGTTTGATACAAATGTGTAGTGCATCTTGTAGGATTCATTTGATATTTGATGTAACAACATGTAACTATTTGAATAGAAAAAGTAGTGAGTCTAGGTTCTTCAAATTCATCTTTAAGGATCCCGATCTTTTTATGACTCGGTTTGGTGACACTAATTGTATTTCGATGATAGTTAACGTTTCTGTAGCTAGATAGCACTCAGATGGGGTAGAGCCCATCCCTGACTCATCACTCTCAGCTGGGTCTTTCCCCAAAATGCCAAATGTGGAACATGTAAATTTATTTGACTCTTTTGTTCTAAGAAGACTTAATTACACTTGACAAAACATACATCTTTAATTTAGTTTCACTAATGCGATATGTGGGCCATTTCTTAAAGTTGGTGTCAATCTTCATCATAACAACAGATAGCTTGTCTAGCCATAATGGTATAGATGACATTTACTTTACTCAAAATAGACATATAGACGAAAATACATTCCTTGGGTTTAAAATGGTTTAGATTGCATTATATTATTAGATAAAGCTATTTGCTAAAGTGGTCTGAGGTTAGGGGTAGACCATTCGATATCCTGGGGGGGGGGGGCTTGGAAGATTGGTGGAGAGTCATTATTTTTTCCCCACCTGCTTGCCTGAGAATTATTTTGTTTTCTCCTTCGCCTATGCTGGCAACTTTTTTTTTCTTTGCTTCTTTGAGATATCCGAATTTTTTTTTAGGTCAATGTTGAACACCTACATTTGTTGCCACAATTTTCTGTTTGGTTTTCGCACAAAGTAATACAGAGAGTAAAAAGATGCTGTTCTATCACACAGAGATTATATTTAGAAAACTACATATTTCATACATGTTTAATTTTCAATTAAATAAACATCGTTGACAGTTTTTATGCCATGGTATGGTGACACACTGAAAATACAAATTGGAAACTTGGTTGGTGAGCTCAAACATTCAGATAGACCGGTCAGTTTCTCCAGCTTGGGGGATGGGGGGGGGGGGTGTCAGTGTTATTTTCCATTTCGCCAACAAAAAGTCACTGACCCCCCTGAATAAAGTTTCATAACATCTGACAGTAAGCTGTAGAGGGAAGAGCTTTGAGACTGGGATGTCCACCTCTTGTGTGAGTGTGTGTGAATGGGGGGGGGGGGGTTCTAGAAGCCCTGGAGGATTTTTACTTCTAAAGGCAATGTTTAGGCTATTCACAGACACTTTCAGACAATAATTTACAAACTTTACAAGACAGCTCTAACATGTAAAAAGCAACTACGTGAGGTTGACATTTTTGAAATAAAGTTTCATAGCATCTTGACACTAAGAGGTGGAGGAAAGAACTTTGATTTGAGACTGGAACATGTCTACCTCTTACGGGGGTTCTAGGGGGTCTCCCCTAGAAGCTTTTCAAGTTTTTTTTTTTTTTACCAATTTTGGTGAATTTTATTGTTGGTTTAACGAATGAGTGGCCTCTGGGGTGATGGATTCCAAGAGATTCCCCCCCCCCACCAGATCTGCAGTTTTTTGTTTCTATTTAGGCAATTTTTAGGTTATTCATAGCCTCTGAGATATATATTGCCAAGCATCGAAAGCTAAAGTAAATATAACTTTTTAAATAAGTTTTCCATGTAACGAATGATGTTATAAAAGTGGGCCTGTAACATTGGTATAGGGGCATTGATATTGCATGTATAGTAAAGTTACTGATGTGTTAGAGCACTTTAGGAGGTCATACCTAGTGTACAATAGAAACTTGAATTTGAGTTGTGGTGTCGATACATGTAGTGTCTGAAATAGGAAGAATATCACCCCTTTTGACAAATTCATACTGAAGAGACTAGAACAATTTAGATTAAGTTCTTTTATAAACTATCCAATAGTATGAAGATTTCCATTACAAAACCTTCAAGTTCACTTTTGTCCCAAAGTGTAAGATAAGTGAAGCACTGATTGTGAAACAGTCAAACACTTACATGGCATGTTCTGTAACTAGTGTGGTACATGTAGCTAGGTAATATGTGTATTATATGTATAATTGTATGTATAGTTACGTTTGAACCCTTACATGAAGTAATATTTAAACCATTTATGAAAGAAACAGAGACAAGAAAAAATATGTATATGTACCACAGGCTAACGAAACTGACTGGTCCTTGACATGTGTTTGAAACTGTTTGTCATGATTTGACAAGTGTCCTGCTTGGAGAGGTACGAGCAGGTTGAACAGTATACTTGAACCTGTGCATCATTTCCCTGCCAATACATTTTTTCTAGCACCAGTGGTCCATCTTTCTTTTTTTCCATCACCCACTCATATCCGGATTTTTTTTCAAGCAAATCCATTTGGCATCTTTTTTTCCCCCGAAATCTTCCAAGCCCCCCTCAGGATATCAAATGGTCCACCCCTTAGACCACTGAAGTATCCTGGTCATTCATTCATTCATTCCTACCTACCTTCATACATACATACATACATACATACATACATACATACATACATACATACAAACATACATACATACATACATACATACATACATACATACATACATACAAACATACATACATACATACATACATACAGGCACAGGGGCGTGTAATATTTCATAGATTGTTGTTTTCCAGGTGTACAGACTAAATATAACAACCTTTTGATTAATATATATTCCTACATGTAAAGGGAAGAGATTGATACATTTGTAGCAGCAAGATTCGTACGATATTTTCCTAAGAAAACGGCATTCTAAGCAATAAGAAAACAACAATCTATGAAATATTACACGCCCCTGTGCATACAGGGTGGCGGTCAACTGTTATCTTGTGCCATCTAAGAGCCTTAAACTCATCCAAAAATGATACCCCAAGTATATAATAGTCTTTTTTTAAATAAATGGTAGTATCAAAGAACATACATTTCGGGTCCAGATATGCACAGCCTAGCCATACGTCCCATACCATTGGACTAATGAAATATGAAATATTGTGTGCACATCGTGTGCAGGTAAATTTCAAAGTCAAGGTGCACACTGTGCACACACACACGTCCTGCTTGCAGAGGGTGTATAGGACGTGATACGGACTGTTCCTCGAGAGGGACAATGTATCGAGTCCTTAGCGGTCTGCAAGTAGGACTATAATCGCAGGCGCGCGCACGCACGCACACACGCACACACACACACACGCACACACCATGGAAGTATAGCCTTGTGAACCTTCAGTTTCAGTGTGCAAAATCCGGTACCGTACCCGCGCGCACCAGCACCTTTCATTTCCTATGGGCGCCGCCATTTTCTAACGCATTGCTTCATGGGGGAAAATCGCACGACTGGTCTATTCGATAATAGGATAGATCTGCTAAATGAACGCTGTAACGTTTTCTTACATACGATAGAATGAATATAATTTTTGCAATCAAGTATAGATGTTGACTATATTAGAATGTAATGGGAATGTTTCACTTACAAATAATGACAGAAACAATGAGTAAATTAACTAAGTCACCAAACTTTGGAAGGCAGCCATCCCTATTAGTAAAATCTCGTAGTCTTCGAGAGCGAGAATTGAGATTGCGAAATAGAAAGAAAGCCCGGAAAGTGTACATTATTACATGCTGGATAATATTCATACAGCTGTTCAAATTTGACACAAACATGCCGAAGAAGAAAAATCAGCGAGGAAAAAAGGGCAAACAACAGGACGATTTCCAGGAAAAGGACGACAAGATTGTCGATTCGATAGCAGCTCTCGCTGTTGAAAGTGATGACGATGAAGAAGACGAATCGTTGATCGTGAAAAAGAAGGGGAAAGGAAAACCATCGAAACCAAAAGGTACATGAAAATATAGTAAACAGTGGTTCAACTTTTCATGTAAACACAGATCTAACTGACTAAAACTTTCAGTAAAGTTTCTCTCTATTGTCAATGTTCTAGTTTCATATTTGGAGGGGGGGGGGTAGTTGCAGCATGACCAAGCTTCACCAGTCATAACTTAGATTTAGGTTGGAACATGAGTGAGAACAATCATGGATGTACATGTATGATGTATATACTTCTGTATCTGTATCTGTATCTGTATCTGCATCTGTATCTGTATCTGTATCTGTATCTGTATCTGTTTGAATATTGGAGACTCTCACAATTGAGCAAAAATCCTCCAGGGGGAAGTGCGCACTTTGTTAGTTTTAAACACATGGATCACTACCGTGTGTACCGTACACAAATAGTATGATTGGTAGTGGTACAATGTAGTGATAACTTGCTCATGTCATGATATACAAATGTATTTACTCGTAATAGTATATTATTTTCGTGGTTTTTTTTTGGAAAAAGATAAGTTATCTGCATGTATTTGGAATAAATATCTTTACATATTTGTTTTATTATTGGTCTGTACACACTTCTCTATTTGTATCTGGTGAAATAGACAATTATATTTTAGATATGCGCCCATATTTTTCTTCATTCGGTCAAGGAAAATACAAGTGACCTAAGGGGCCTTGTCACTTTGAGTCAAAATTGTGTAGTTTGTGTATAGTAGGAATATACATGTATTTGTATACATTGTATATTAATAATAGTAAGAGTTCATTTTGAAACAATGTTGGTAATGGGGTGGAGTGGGGGGGGGTCATGGGAGGGTGAGAGGGGCACAAATACAGCGTGTAATCATTCGTTACTGGTACATGTAGATAAAAACAAGTTGACATTAGCTTTGAGTTTGACATTCCTTTTGTACGGTAGGTGGGTTTGCTGCATTGGCAGATTTAGATGATGGAGACATGGATGACGAGAATGAAGATGGTGATGATGATGATGATGATGATGTAAAGGATGAAGAAAAACATACACAACAAAATGATGTACGGGGAAATGATACAAAGGCAGAAAATGACATCAATGAGAAGGAAGGAACGAAAGATGATACAAAGGAAGCAAGTATAAAAGGTACTGTACGATTTTATCTCACTACATTATACATGTAACCACATATTTTTCTGTAAGGTGAGGTTCACCAATTTGATACAATGACTTATATGTAGCTTAGCTTAATAACCAGCATGTCCTGTAAGCCAATTTGATGTGCCACTGCCACACACATTTTCTTGCGACACCTAGATTTCGTATTCCTTACTATGTGATGACCATTCTATCCTCTCAGCCAATTTGACAATTTGACGTGTCACTGACACACACACGATTACTTGTGACTCACCAAATTTGGTGTTTCTGTATCTCATACTGTGTGGTGACTCACAAGTACCGTAATCCAAATTTGTATCATATTGACCCACAACTTTCATGTAGAATGTTGTATTTCATTAGAGGGTACAAGGGTACAGTAATACATGATATCTGTATTGTACATGTAGTTTGCAGTAGTATAACCATTTACAAGAATGTAGAACAGTAGACCGACTGTACAAACAAGCATATTTTGTATTCAAGCTAGGGGGTTAGGGTTAGGGATAGGAATAGTGTTTGACTCCCTAGCATAAACCTGAATTGTATTGCTTGAAGTGGACAGACGCTGTCTACCTTTTGTCGATTAAATTTTGATGTCAGTGAAGGTGGAATATAAAAAAACATCCTCACAGTTTTCCTACCTCAAAACACAGTGTAAACCTGAAAAAGTTCACTAGAGACAAGCGTTAATTTATTTCAAGCCACAGAGAAAAATAAGTTGAAGCCGATGTGTAGTCAATCGTGAGCAGACTTGAGTCACCGTAAACCCGATGCAGATAAAAAAGTAAATCATTGTTTTGTAGAGAAGTACATGTAAAAAGCAGAAGTAATTGACTTATTGTATAAAGTACATTTACCTTAGGAAACTTGCCAGTAGTATCAAAAAAACCTACAAGTTTGTCCATGGTGTGTTTGTAATGTATTGGATAGTGATGAAATTTGGATTTACTACTATGGAAGTTTTGTCTTGGTTTACTAAGACAGACACAAAACAAAACTTAGTGTTATAATTGTTGTGACATGTTGATATAAACTATTGAATGACCATTCATATACATGTAGGTGACTCAAACTAGGGTGGTATTTCTGATGACTTGATCTTGCAGTGTACACTTAGGGGACTTCCAATGTTTACACTATCTTGATCACAGGGTGATTAGATTCACACAACAGAGGAACTGCTATCACACACTTTGTGTAATCTACCACATCGAACAGCAAGTGTTTTAGTTTTTGTGTATCTGCTTATTAAAATCGAAACCTCAATTGCCAGAGTAGTATTATTATACGATAGATTGAATACTGATTGGACATGAATTTATTGTTTTGATTTTGTAGAAGAAAAAGCGCCAAAACCAAAGAAAATGACCAATAAAGAGAAGAAGAAAAAAAAGAAAATGGTAAGTTTTCTTGGAGTGATCTGTGAAAACGTGAACCCACGTAGTACTTTTTGATGTCTTTTGAGCATACATGAATTGAAGTCAAAGTGATACCTAACACATTATAGCATAGTGTAAATGATAACAAAATATTGTATATTATCTCAAATTAATTGTCAAATTAAAATGTATCGTTTATTAATAAACCATAGTATCGAATTGAACTTTTGTTCAAACACAAATTTGAGAATTGTACCTGAAATTTTCGACTGCACGCTACAGTCTTTGCCTCAAAGGAATGTATTTTGTTTGAGTGTCGTACAAGCTATCCATTGTAACTGTATTTTACCCTATTCTTGTCATAACCATAACCCTTTTCAGTGTTTTTTGCTAAGGTTGGGAAACCTCAGTAACAGAAAAGGGGGGAAATACATGTATCATAAAACTGACATTTTTTCCCATACAATCTACCATAATTTTAATAGGGAACCCCTGTATATGTAAAATGACTGGGAAACTTTGGGTAGATTTTACCTGCTTACCACCCTTTAACAAAAACTCTGCCAATACAGTTACCTGAAGAAAGTTACATAATTTGGGTCACTGTGTTTATTCACAACTTCGAGTTCTGGTTTGTATTGTACATATTTTGTGTTATCATTTTCAGGAAGAATTCCAGCAACAACTTGGCGATATGGAAGTTCAAAGTCAATTTTCAGTTTCACAACAAGAATCGACTGCCAAAGGAGCATTGTTAGAAAATGCTACGGATATAAAGGTATAGTTTTATAGTCTATGACAACTCTCGCATTATTTGGCAAACTTTGCAAAAGTGTAACACAAAATCCAAAGATTACATCTTATGCATTTCTGTGAATGTCTCTGTATGTCTCATATGCATTGTCATCAATATTTTCTTACAACAATATTTATATACCAAGAATATGTATCAAATACAATGTACATGTAGTATGTTTTGTTGTGTACCCTATTCATTATATATGTTATTATCCGTAAACACGTTCATGTGGTCAGTAAAACATAGTACAAAATGTAATAATACATTCGTGTACCACAAGCAAGGGTTAGTTACTTGTAAGGTTTCACCTGTTCAGGTCAATGAATATTTTTATACAAGTATAGTTGTATACTAATTATCTTGTATTACATTTACTTTGTATACCTTACAATAGTCAACCAATCTGTACAGTTACATGAACAAACCATTTTCTTGGAATGCTAAGAAGAGTATTTTATTATCATCAAGGGAATCATATAGTATCAGGGCTCGAAATTAACAGTAGTCCCATGTCCACAGACTACATGTACCAATTCTTGTCATGGGGTTACCATAATTTGTAGCTGGTAGTTCTCTCAGGCTACCACTGATTATGCAAATATGAAAGATTTATGGACATAAAAGTATTTAGATAACACACATATTTCCAATAGAGGAACTCTGTTTACAGTTCAGGAATATGGGACTATTTGTCACCATTCTTGGGCTACAACTGTCTGAAAATGGTAACCCACTGGAACTACTAAAGAAAGTCGTTAATTTTGAGCCCTGATAGATTCATAGAAGCAAATCATTTGCCTCAACGATGTATTGTGTATAACTGACATGTGGTGTAGTCTTATTCATTTGACTTTGGGTGATGAGTCAAATTCACCTAGTATCAAATATGTCACAGTGATCCGCCCTCATATCATGATTATATATGGATTATGGATTTTCTCTCTCTTGACCAGATTGACAAGTTTTCGATATCAGCCAGAGGAAAAGATCTCTTTGTGAATGCCTCATTGAACATTACACAGGGGAGGAGGTATGGTCTTGTAGGACCCAATGGGTAAGTTGAATAGTGCAATGGTATCGATCTTTACGTTCAAGTCACCATACAGCACGCAGGGTTCCCAGAACAAGGCGTAAAACCAGTCTTTCAGCTTACCAACCTTACAAGATCTTTGCATTCAAGTCATCATACAACACTCAAGGTTCCCAGAGCAAGACTTATATTATATGGAGATCGATCTTTCAGCTATGTAGCCGCAATTCTTTGGAACCAACTGCCAAACACCATCCGCTCTGCACCAAGTATTGAGACTTTCAAATCAGGACTAAGGACATACCTTTTCGAGAGAGCTTATTTGTGACAATATTTATTGTAAAGCACCAGTGTACATTGATGGATGGATACTAGGTGCTATATATAAATCTCTTTATTATATTTCCTATCATTGAACACTGGTATTGGTATTTGTGGTTATTAATAGTTTTAATTGATGTAATGGTATAGGTAAAAGTTTATTTACAAAGGTAGGGTGGTCTTCAGAAGTAAATTCTGAAAAGCAAAACATCCCAAAGTCAACCAGGAGTGAATTCAAAAAGCAGAATGTATGATTGGAGTTTTGTCATGTTGGCTTGTTGTACATTTGTAAGTCCCATTGTACAAAAAAAACCCTAGATGTTCTGGTTGCTAAAAGTTTGAAACTTAGTATCGAATTGAACTTTTGTTCCAAACACAAACTTGAAAATTTTTACCTGAAATTGTCGACCGCACACTTCAGTCTTTGGCAACAGATTGACCTGTTAAATTTGAAACTTAATTTCTTCTAGACTAAGTAAAGTACAAATGGTTTGCATTTCTGACTTGTTTGCCACCTCTGAGCTTTTTAGGGAATCATTTTAGCTATTTCTTGTTTAATGTTGTTTTTACTGAAAAGACATCATGTGATATTAATCCTTTATTTTCCTACTTTATCACAGCCATGGCAAGACAACATTATTAAATCATATTGCAAAAAGAGCTTTATCTATTCCACCCAACATAGATGTTTTAATTTGTGAGCAAGGTAAGGTATTAATTCTTTGATAAAGCAATTGCCAAAATTTCAGTAAATTTGATCAGAAGGTACCAACAGAAGCAAAAGCAAAATGTTTTGCCCAACGAACTTTGTACATGGAATGATTGCAACCAAACGATCAGTGTGCTCCCCACTTTAGAGAAAGCACAGTGCTAACACCATGCATGCCCCTTTGGCCACCATAGTTGACAGGTTTCTGTCGTGCTTCAAATGTGTTCTACTGTCTTTGAGCTTTAGTAATCTTCGAATGACAATATTATAGAATGAGAATTACTGAAGTAAAGCACTTTCTCTATGTGCTACACTCGTTTATAGCATTCATATCAAGTGTAAAAGTATACTGCTTCAATTGGTTTATTTACAAGCCTAGCATATGGCATTTCTAATGTGGCCAATTAGCAAATGAAAAAGTATACTTTTTACACTTGATATGGATGCTATAAATGATTGTGGTACAAACAGAAAACTCTTTAGTTTGGTGCTGTGGGTTGTACTTGCACTTGAAGAGAAATAGTTGATCCCAATGTCCATATGCATACCCGTTAACTGTAAACAAATCAGAAATGTTTCAATGTTGAAGAGAAGCATATCATATGCTGATCATTATGCAAATTGCTTTATTGCAAATTTCTGTGTTTTTGATATGTATGTTATTATGCAAATTAGTCCCATCCTTGCAATCTGTATTGGGGAGAACATTGACAGTTGCTTGTAGCAAGTAAATAAGGAATTATGGGAATCTTTTAAAAGTGATCATGTGAGATAGTCAATTAAACAAACAAAGTGTATTTTCTATTATTGGAAATTCTAACAGTGGTGAGGCAAAAGTTTACTACCTTTGAAGTATTGCTTATCAAATATAATTTTTAGTATTTGCTAAAATGTACAATTTAAATTTTCAAGATGTGTAAAAGTTCTGAAGCAGTTACATGTAATCATATTTGATGTACTTTATCCTCCCAGAGGTGGTAGCTGATGAGACGCCAGCTATTGATGCAGTCTTAAAGGCAGACACAAAGAGATTAAAATTACTAGCGGAGGTATGTGGTCGGCTACTAATTCAGATGTCTGATAAACGGGGTATTTAGTAAGGATTGTGTTTAAAATCCTGTGACTAGTTATTAAAGATGTTACAAATTCTCATTTACTTGAATTTTTTGAAAGACTTTACAACAGTCGAATGCTGAATTGCAATTATTAGTAATCATACACATCATGAAAAATCATCAGTGTCAACTTCATTGTCACCAACACCAACACCACAGTGATTATCAAGATCTTCAGCACCACCACCACCACCACCATCATCATTACCGTTACCATCATCAACATGTTGTCATCGCCATCATCACCATCATTGTCTTCATCATTGTTTTGTCGTTTAAGGAACATTTAGTCTTGATGGTGCAATGAAAATGTTCCATATAAAACTAGAAAACTTCAACAGTTGAAATCATCAGAAGTGACAAGTACATGGCTAAGTTTTGCTTTGAAAGTTACACTTCATCATCATCACATCATACACTGTCAGTCACACTTTCCAAACATAGCTGTTTACAGAACCAAACAACTTGAACCTTTACTGTATACTGATATAGACACCTATGTATTAATCTAGACTACCACACATCAAATTACTGCTATCAAAAGTTTGCTAATTTTGTCGTTTTACCTTACAGGAAAAACTTTTAATTGACAAAAATGCAGCAGGTGATGACACCGTCGTAGAAAGGCTACAACAGGTAAGACTTTGTGATATGTAAATTGTGGCTGATTAATCTTGTGCAGTTGTCGATGATGGAACCATATTTCGTTAATCTGTTAGTTTGATAATTTCATTTGTCTGAAATTGACCAGAATAAAAGTAAGATGGCTACACAAGTACCACATTAAAGAATGACTCAAAACAATAACAAAAGAAATAAGTAAAGAAAAGAAAATTAATCAGACAGATTCGTGACAACCAAAAGTCACTGAAATTTGACAGTAAGTGAGGCATTTGTGAAGGTGGCTAATTACATACATTGTAAGTATTATCGTTAGAGTGACACAAAATGGCAACAAATTAAGTTTTAAAAATCCTGATAGATTCTTAACAGTAAAATGTCGCCGCGAGTCCTTCCTGTAAAGCAAATACTTACATGGATAAAACGTGATATTGTGAGAGAGATGATCAAATACTATTTTGAATTCTCAACTTATTCTCACGTGTCTGTAGTAATGCATAACATAGTGAAAGTCATGGTGTAGACAAAGAAATAGAATGATTTGTTATATTTGTGGTGCACCTTGGTGGCAAAATTCTATTTCACTTTTCAGAGAACAAAAGTTCTACTAATTGTTAATTTTTTTCATTGTAGGTGTATGAGGAACTAGATGCCATTGGTGCTGCCTCTGCAGAAGCCAGAGCTAGGCGGATATTGGCTGTAAGTCACTTATCTTTTAGCTCATAGTTGTTATTTTGGCCCAAACCTTCAATATAAACCAGTACAACCTGGCCAGATGCCAACTAAATGTCCTGTATATGCATAACTGATCATTAGTCTGGACATGATAACCATAACTTGCTATAAATACAGGTTTACTAAAGGCAGAAATAAGTCTGACTGGACTTTTCCTTTAAGTTGATAGCAGTAGTCAGTCAAGTGTACTAAAGACGGAAATAAGTCTGACTGGACTTTTCCTTTAAGTTGATAGCAGTAATCAATACAAGTGTACTAAAGACAGAAATAAGTCTGACTGGACTTTTCCTTTAAGTTGATAGCAGTAGTCAGTCAAGTGTACTAAAGACGGAAATGTGTCTGACTGGACTTTTCCTTTAAGTTGATAGCAGTAATCAATACAAGTGTTATAAAGACAGAAATAAGTCTGACTGGACTTTTCCTTTAAGTTGATAGCAGTAATCAATACAAGTGTACTAAAGACAGAAATAAGTCTGACTGGACTTTCCTTTAAGTTGATAGCAGTAATCAATACAAGTGTACTAAAGACAGAAATAAGTCTGACTGAACTTTTCCTTTAAAGGAGTAAATGATATTGATAGTTTGTATTTGTTTGTATGACAGGGTTTACAGTTTACAACTGAAATGCAGTCTAGACCAACTAAACACTTCTCTGGTGGTTGGAGAATGAGAGTTTCTTTAGCAAGGTAAGTATCAAAGGATTTATATACACCTGGGAGAAGTCCAGGACTTTGAAGTCTGTCCTGGGAAATGATTGGTAATAGAATGCTAAGTCTCCATTAGCTGTAACTGGTGTATTTTTTTCCCCATCAGACAACCAACGATATATTCATTGGAAATTGGTAAAATACCAATAATTAGATATTGTACAAGTTCATCAAACGTCTTTCATTCATATATATTACAGTAACAGTACAGTATCCATGTCAACATAAAATATATCAACTCTTTATATCGTTTCAAACTAATATTCAAGCAACATCTACTGGCGAAGTATAACTGATCAACTGTATATTTGTAATTTTAACCATGTGTACATAATACATTATATATTTTGAGTCATATTTCTGTATATAAATATGTGAGGGGACAAGCCCAGACTAGGTGTAAGCTATTTCCTGACTTCACATTTACCCACTTTTGTGTTTATTTGGGGTAAATGAACTGATTATAATAGTAATAGAGTGAAATGATAATCGCATTGAGGTGCTGATTTTCAGGTGCAGACTCAAAAATCGTTTTGCAAATTACTTTACAGTGGTCACTATCCATGTGTTTTCAGTCAATGTTGAGTTTTAATCTTGGGAGGCCAGAGTTTGAGAGTAGTCTTGGTCACTAATTGATATTCATGTTAATTTGCATAAATGAAATTATTAATTTACGTAATTAATATTCACGAATAAATTAATGGTACAATCAATCAAAGTACATTATGTACATTTTTAAAGTAGCCAAAGAAAAAGGGAAAGCCCAGTTTTCTTTCTCTGCGAATTTCTAACTCTGGACTTAATCTTTGCACATCCAAGTGAAATTTTATCATTTCCCCAATAAAGATTCTATTCACCGGTTTTTTCTTTTCTTTGTAGGGCATTATTTATGGAGCCAACGCTACTTTTACTGGATGAACCTACAAATCATTTAGATTTGAATGCTGTCATTTGGTTGGACAAGTAAGTACAATTTAGTAGTTTGAAATGAAAAAAAAAATAGTTTAGAAAGATAAGACTCATATTCAAATATGGGAAGGATTTTAATTCTGTAATTATCAAAAATGTGAAGCATTGCGTAAGCGTCAACCCAGGAGTGAAACAATGTCTGTTCTTGTAAGTAATTGAAACAACAAATTTATATTTGATAAAGATACTGCTATTGTGAGGTACTATTAAAAACACAATGTAACAAGACGTTAGAATGTACATTATTATTATACCATGCACAAGCCAAGTTATTGTCTTTGAACATAAAATATGGATTAAGCCTAGTCATTCTATGTCACAACAATCTGTGTCTATATTTTGTGTATCACTGTTTCTGCTGTGCTTGAAATATCGAAGCACTCTGAATCACCATTATTTTACTTTATTTTTTCATAAATTATACTTGAGGATGTATAATTATATTATTCCCCATTCTGTGTTCTTCATTTGGAAAATACTCATGACCTAAGGGTTCTTCACTACTCCTATCTACCAACTTGTAGTGACATGGCCCCTTAGGTTACTTGTATTTTCCTTGTTTGAACAGTAACAAATATTGGGAGAATATACATTTCTGTTAATTGTGTTAGATTCCTGAATGAGCTCACCTGGCTAAGAATTTGTCTTGTAGCTAAGGGTTCCATTATGTCTGTATGTACTAGCATTCCATCTTTATGCTTAGAGTGTTTGATCACCTGTGTATTAAGTTCAGTCATTTGTTTGTTTTATCCCATCACATAGTTATCTTCAGAACTGGAAGAAGACATTACTGGTTGTGTCCCATGACCAGCAATTCCTTGACGATGTATGTTCAGATATTATACATTTAGGTAAGATGTTAAACAAGTCATTTGTTGATTTATAAATATGACTGTGGGAAGCCAGCTTTCAGCTTATTTATGATAGACGTAACACTGTTGTTGTTCAGTGTGGTAGATTACACAAATGGATGAAAGCAGTGCCTCTGCAAAATTATGAAAGTCATGAGAAACGGCACTCTGCTGTGAGTACAATTAAACCAATGTCCTTTCAGTAGCTTATATGAACACATCACAACAATAGGTTTAGTTTGTGGTACTATCTTAGTAAACCGAGACCTCAGTTGCCAGAGTAATATATCAACGTGTTGCAACAATGGTTTTAGTTTGTGTCTATCTTTGTAAACTGAAAGCTGACTCACTGCAGTCGTAAGTATAGTATACTATCCAGTCAAAGTGCACATATCATAATTTGATATAAAGTTGATTTATCTAAGGAGTGCATGTTATTCTAGTTCATGCCCTGAATCCAACCCTAAAAATTTCATTCTGAATTCTGTATGTATGAGAAGTGTATGGTTGGTTCACCTTACTACTAGGACATACATGTAGATGTTTCAGTAATCATGACATTTGGATAATGTTGGGTTTTTTTGGTTTTTTTTTTTTTTTTGCAGATAACCAGAAGCTTTATTACTACAAAGGAAACTATAGTAAGTGTGCTGGGTATTCAAAATAGCCATTTTTGTGCATTTTTGGTGTTTTCAAACAATTAACACTTGTTTTGTCCCGTTTTAATGTTTCTCAATATGTTATATTGCGGTTACTGAGGTTCAAGGCATTTTGAACGTATTGGTCGCAAGAGGGCGCCCCAGATTTGGCAAAGTGAGGACAAAGTTTTGTTATGGCCACTGACTGTATGGCAATGCATGAAGCCATTAACAAACTTGAAATAAAATAACTCATTTGTTCTTCAAAGACTATTACAGTCGTGTTTAGGCATGTTTTCATTACTGGTTGTTGCTAAGATACGCGTACAGTGAGAACAATGTGGAGAACAAGTGATAACTTTGTTTCTGTTGTCTTTATACTAGAGCAAGGGTCTGTGACTAGAGTAACTCAAATATTGGGACCCTCACCCCTGGCAACAGAATTGCTTTTGAACAGCACTCCTAGTGTCCAAACCATGAAATCTTTTTTCTCTCTCATAACCGGAATATGGAATTTTCATGGATCTGAAATTTTGACTGGACACATTGTAAAAATCTGGACATGGAACCATACTACATATATTATGTTGACTTTGCTTGGAAACACAATTTTGTGAACATTCTTGACACAAAATTCAAGTGTATCTCATAATATGTCTGACCCATTATTTGAACTTTTCAGATACTTTCAAGAAAATGTTGAAACAGAAGAGAAAAGAGCAACACAAAGAGTATGACAAACAGGTAAAGAAATAATTGATGTCTTATAATATTTGATGAAGGAAAGACAAATGTCAAAGAATGAAATTGATTAGTTTGGATTTGAAGGTGTTTGAGCAGTCTGCCCTCTAATGATTGATAGCCAAATTTTGTTGTACCTGCCTAAACGTCAAAAGTAAAATCCTTGGGCAAACTTTGAACCATGGTTGTGCCTCGGTCAACCTAGCTGTAAAACTGGAGACTTGGTAGGATAGAGGTTGCAATGTGTATGCGTTTAATTCTATGCGCTAATAAAATGATGACTGTGTATGCTCCTGGGGGAGTTGGGGGAAGTATAAAGGACAGTGTACCCTCTAATGATATAGCCAATTTTGCTGTTGGGAGTCAGAATGATAAAAAAGTGGCATTTCTTGTTAGTCACCACATAGTAATTACATGTGATAGGGGAACACCAAATTTTGGTGAGTCACTAGAAATTGTGTGTGTCACTGACATGTCAAACTAGCTGAGAGGACACACTGTGTCTGAGTGTGTGTGTAAAAATGTCATGTCAAATGAGTGAAACACCAAGGCGACCCTGTTTGTACTGTAATAGGAAGTTATCTCTTTGTAGGGTGTCTGAGTGTGTAAAAATGTCATGTCAAATGAGTGAAACACCAAGGCGACCCTGTTTGTACTGTAATAGGAAATGATCTCTTTTTAGGGTGTCTGAGTGTGTACTGTAATAAGAAGTTCTCTTTGTAGGGTGTGTTCATTATCTTAGCAGTGTGTACAAAATATAACAGCAAATGAATTATGCAGAGCTCTTGGTTTCTGAAGTGTTGTTGTTGTGTTTTGTGAAAATATGTATATCTCTTTATTTTTCAGGAAAAAAAGCTTCGAGAGTTGAAATCAAGAGGACATTCATCAAAGCAAGCGGTAAGTATAATTAAACAAAAGACTGTATTTGTTTTGAAAATTTTATGTTTTATATCATGTGAGTTGGCGATTGCATGAAATTTATGTGATGTGAAATTATGATATGGTTCCCCAGAACCTGAAAGTTATTGAAAATACTTTTATTTCCTGGAGTGGTGTTCCTCTGTTTGAGGTCCAGGTCATAATTGAGCAGCAGCCAAGTACACACAATCCATTTATCATAAGGCTGAATTTTATTTACGAGTAAAGATAGAGAATTGGAGTTTTATTTATGTCATCCGAGTATTGAGTTGAGGACAATCAAAACATGTTTTAATATCGTAAAATTTTTATGCACACAGGAAAAGAAAACCAAAGAAGTGTTGACAAGGAAACAAGAGAAAGGCAGAAAGAAAGTCCAACAAGATGATGAAGATGCAGCACCAGTAGAACTTCTTAAGAAACCCAGGGAATACACTGTCAAGTTTACATTCCCAAATCCACCACCCTTGAATCCACCAATTCTTGGACTTCATTGTAAGTTGATAGTGTGATGGCGCCCTCTATAGCCTAAAATATCCACTTCTTTAAGTCTGTGTTTGTAATTATAGTTTGAGAACATAGAACACAAACCCATCAACATCTAAGGTAGAGAGCATGTATAGATGGCTTGATACTGCTGGTGTCATCAAGTTATCAGCTGCCATTAACAACATAACCCATGGTACATACATGTACAGCGCCCTCAGTGGCAGTATGTCCTGTGTTAGCAGACAAAGTTTCTTGTTGTGGGGCAGGAAATGGTACTCTTGTGAGGAACATGGAATTTTAGATTTTCACAAGAAATGGCATTATATTCACTGGTACAAAATGTACACTGCTCAGTGGAGGGTAGAGGCTGCCAAAATCTATTGGTACCTTGTTGTATAGCAACGTCAGTAGTTCATTGCCATATAGTCAAGTGAATGATGGATAATCTATATGAATCCCCTACCCCATATCCCCACCCACCCCAACTCAGATATAATTACACACCTGTACATGGGATTGATAGATTATCACGGTAGAGAAATTTACCCTAAGACTGTTGTGTTTTTGTTTGTTTCACAGCTGTAACTTTTGGCTATCCTACTATGCCTGTATTATTCAAAGACATAGATTTTGGTATTGATTTATCATCCAGAAGTAAGTACAATGTACAATGGAGGATTCGTCTTCCATTCTCAATTTTATTCTCTGTGTTCTTTCCGTTGTAATACAAAGTCTTTTGGTGAGTGTGTGTTCTTGCGAGCAGCGCCCCTCTTATGGAACAGTATATCACTTCAACTTTGTTCATCACCCACTGTTGATGAATTCAAGGATGATATGAAGACGCATATGTTTGCAAGAGCTTTCAAACTTTTTTTTACAATGATCTACTATTGTTCCTGTTCAGTGCCATAGAAGATTACGTCGTATTGGATTTTGTCGCTATACAAATTCTTGTGATTGATTGATTGACTGATTCTCTGTTGAAAATGTTATTACATTATCTAAAGAAAGTGTCTGATCAAAGTTTGTGTTATTACATTCTATTTAGTTGCCATAGTAGGACCTAATGGAGTGGGTAAAACAACCCTGTTGAAGCTTCTCATGGGAGAACTAGAACCAGTAAGTTACTCAGTCTTTTTTTTATTTGACCACTCCATCTTGTAAAATTCATGACTGCCAGTGTGGCTAACTTGTAAGGATTAACCAGTCAATAAGCCTTTCCAAAATTTGCCTATGTTGGCACTCTACTTCCTGTCTGTGTGTACCCTGGGGGTATACATGGTGGCACTCTACTTCCTGTCTGTGTGTACCCTGGGGGTATACATGGTATAGGTTACTTGTTTGATCATAGAGCACTGCTCCTTTCCCCGTTGTCTGACCAATATCCCTGATTTACACTTCTACAGAATACCAAGGGACAAAGCTCTTAAAGAAATAGTACTATGAGGTGATGATACCCCCAATTTGAACGAGGGCGCTGTATTCTCAATTTCCTGTTTGCAGTCTGGAATGGCCTATTATTGTTGACTTTAAAAAACTTGTGTCTATTTTCAGGTCCAAGGTGAACGTCGGAAAAATCATCGTTTGAGAGTGGGTATGTACAGTCAACATTCTGCAGATCAACTTGATTTAGATGAATCTCCTGTTGAACATTTACGAGTGAGTATTATACCATTTCATCACCTCTCTGTCTTTGTACATTGGAATCATCCCATTGTAAACTATATGGATCAGACTACATGGATATTGTATGTAGGGGTGTGATGTGATATCATTTTGGTATAATTACAATGATTACATTATTGACAATTTGACAATTGTTCAATTTCCTTCATTTCTTAGTCGATAGCAATGATTCTGAGAAAGTATTGGACAGCCATATATCTAAATTACTAAGTTTACACCGTTGTATTAATTAGTCCCCGTCGGACGAAGTCCGGGACAAGGAACTATGGTTTGGGTTCCGTCTGTCTGTCCGGAGCCGTCTCTTGGAGATGCCTGGGCCTATTTTTTTTCAAACTTGGTACAGGGGCAACATACTATGGCATACACATCAATTTGTTTCATGATACGATCCAATATGGCCGCGTAGCAGCCATTTTGTTGGCACAGTTTTCATGTCCAAAGCCATAACTCAGACATACAGGGAGTCAGTCACTGTTTATTGAGGGATATTTGTAAGGATAGACCACCTAACCGTATCACTGTTTTTCACAGAGATTATTTAACCTGAGTTACCAAGATTCCAGGAAGACGTTAGGAAGGTTTGGACTGGTTAGTTACGCTCATGAAATCAAGATCAGAGATCTCTCAGGAGGACAGAAATCCAGAGTAGCATTTGCAGACCTGTCATGCAGACAACCAGATGTACTCATAATGGTTAGTATGCTAATTATGTAATCAGCATAAAGAATGGTCAAACCAGGTGGACAAAGGAGTATAACAAGGTTTAAAAGGACATAACTGGGATTGGTTGTTTATTAAAAGAGACTATTTTGAAATGTCACTGTACAGTGTACATCAAATGAAATGTTATCAGGTGTTATCTTAGGTGTCTTGCAATATTTGCTTCCAAAAAATGTTTTGACTCCGTGAGTTACTGAGTAGAAATTTTCTTTTGATACTGTGAACCCAGAGTTCTGAATGTTGAAATTAACTCTCACATGACTGTACATGTTTTCTCAAATGTTTATTTGTTGACATGTCAACTGTTTACATTTGTTTACTATTGACTTATCTTATATCTGTCTGTTTACTTCTCAGTACTTCCTATATAATCCTAACGTTTTGACTTTAATGGTGCTTCAAGTTTCTAGAATTGCAATATTTCTCTTTGAATTTTTCAGGCATACGTCTTTGCTTTTGGGTGGTTTGATTTAAATGAAAATAATTGCTTCCTTTTCCGATGTAATAATTTCAACTAGCATTGTGTGCTCGTGATAAAAACATATTCAGGTGAAACTATTAGCAGACATTTTTATGATGTGTGTGATCCGACAGAAAATTTGAAATTGACTATTGTTGGTAAAAGTTTCCTTTGTGAAAGGAGAAAGATATTATAGCTAAATGATGTGTTTTTTTGTTGATCTTTCGTTTATTACAGGATGAACCTACAAATAACTTAGATATTGAATCTATCGATGCACTCGCTGATGCCATGAACCAGTTTGAAGGAGGTAAGTTCATACTGCCATCCTCCCAACCTTTGCCCAAAAATCCAAAGCTTAACAAAACAAACAAACAAACAAAAATAAACATGATAAAAACAAATGGCATGTAATGACAATAAAACGGTGTATTGATTTAAACTTTTGTTCTAAACATAAACCTGAAAATTACCTGAAATTTATGACTGTACAGAGTCTTTGTCGACAGATTTACCTATTATTCAGTACACATGGCCTTTATGGACACATGAGCTTATTAAGGGGTCATAGGTGCCTGGAAGTTTGTATTACCGGTACCTTCCGTCTCTGTTGACTGATAGAGGGTGAAGTGCAGTACAAACTTCCAGGCACCTATATGTACATGTACATGTATGACCCTTTATCAAACTCGCATGTTTGGTGTGCACTCAATCTGATTAAAATCTGATGTGGTAAAAGTGGCTAAATGCCTTTATTTACCTCTATATGTACATCATTTTGTGTCGTTTGTTTTGTTCCGAGTGATAGCTGCCGTCCCACATCTGAACCTGTGTAATAGACAATCGCGTTTGAATCTCGTGCTTTCGATTGGCCAATCAGGATGAACGTTATGTTGGCAGCTGCACACACTTGAGAAATTGAAGCGTGCTGATTGGTTGTGAAAACCTTACAATATTGTCGACATTCAATGGGATTGTCTATTACACAGGTTCAGATGTGGGAAGGCGGTGATCACTTGGAACAAAACAAATGACACAAAACGATGAAAATAGAGGACAGGTAAAGAAAGATATCTAGCCGCTTTCACCACATCAGATTTTAATCAGATTGGTGTGCACTCTATGTGTTCTCAGAATACAGGGAATTTGTGGAGAAAAGGTGACAGCATTGTGTATTTGAGTTGACCAATGCCCTTGTTAAGTTTTGAACTCTGTTCTGACAATATCTCTGCCTTACAGGTGTTATAATCGTAAGTCACGACGCCCGTCTTATACTTGAAACCGATTGTCAACTATGGGTTGTTGAAGACCAGACCATCAATGAAATAGACGGAGACTTTGATGAATACAAACGTGAAGTACTAGAGTCACTTGGTGAAGAAGTGGTGAAGAATTCCAAGGCAGTCTAAGAAACATTGGAATTGTTTTGTGTGTTGTGTTGTGTTGGGAAAGAGAGTAAAGCTGTGTGAAGCATTTACAAGAAATATTATGGAGATGTGTACAACATGAAGAATACTAATTATGCAGATACAGAGATCACTATTTAACATCAATCAGTTTAAACTATGTCCTATATGTCATGCAAACCAATCAGGATGACTCTTGTAAGTGTTTCATGTTGCACAAACCAATCAGGAAGACTCTTGTAAGTGCTCCATGTTACACAACCAATCAGGATGACCCTTTTAAGTGTTTCATGTTGCACAAACCAATCAGGATGACCCTTGTAAGTGCTTCATGTTGCACAAACCAATCAGGATGACCCTTGTAAGTGCTTCATGTTGCACAAACCAATCAGGATGACTCTTGTAAGTGCTTCATGTTAGATCTGGTCCACCAATCAGGATAAACCTTGGAAATGCTCCATAATACACAACCAATGAAGATGAAGCTTTCAAATGCTTAAAACTACACAACCAATCAGGATGATCGAGATACATCAATGCAGCAGAAACTCGAACCAACAACACTCGTAACAACAAGTAGCAGAAATGATGGAGAAAAATCTCTTCCAGATGGCCATCCATAATCACAATATTTGCCAAGTAGTGATCAACTCAAAATTATCAAGTTTCCTTAAGATTCTTGTCGTTTTACATCTTTTTCCATAAAATTCTCATCTTATCAATCATGTATTTCAAAAAAGGAGCTACTACTGTACGTTGAGATCTTGAATATTTCAAACAAGGTGGATACAAACAAATAGGCTAGAAATCTTTAAAAAGCTTTTAAATAGAAACAAAACGAGAAATTTGAGACAATAAAAATGGGTTGTATCAAGTCCCACTTTCTTACACTTAAATTGGTAGATTTCCTTACAACTGTCTTCTTTAACTAGGTAGATTCATTTATTTATTTCAGTTTCACTTTGGGGGTGGGGGTAGGGGTGGGGGTGGGGATGGGGTTGCGGGAGGGGGGGGGGTGAGTCACACCAAAATAAGTATTAGTATTCTCTTGGAAGCTAAATCACACAATGGACATGGATGGAGACATGATGGTGAAGATAAATGAACTGTGAAGTGGCACAGTCTGTAACTGAAGTCCTTTTATCAAGCGAAATTCCATTGTGAAATACACACAGTATACACTCTGGAAGACTCCTTAAGAAGCAAACACTGTTTGTCAAGGGTGGTAAGTAGGTAAAATATAAAGCATCAAAAAAAAAGAAAAGTCAATGGTCGTTCCTTGTGAAGGTGCTTCGACTGAAGTCCTCAATGACCACCATTACTTTACAGCTCCCTACAAGAGCGCCCTCAACGTGGTGCAAGAACATTAATTAATGTTTGTAACTCTAGAAATTACATATGATCACAAGGATCCATAGATTACAGACTGTGCCTCCGGACTGAAAAGATTGTCAGAGTGTCAAATACACAAGCTCTGCTTGTTAAAGGTTTGCCTGTCACTAGTTGAAATTCAACAGATTAAGAGAGTGCGTTATAAACTGTATGATTACCATATACTATGTATGTGCTTTTACAAATCTCTGCGAGTCTACTCACAACTTCAAAAAATGTAAACATATTGTTTGAATTATGTATAGTTCCATCCATGATTTTAAGGATAAACGAGATGATGATGATGATGATGATGATGATGATGATGATGATAATAAAATCTGCTGTTTATTACTTCAAAAGTGTGTTGATATTTGTTTTGTCTTGTTTGTTTTCTGTGGCAATATTATGAATCATAAACAGTCTGACAATCTTTGCAAACAAACCCAGCAATTATTGATGTTTGCATAAATTTAAGTCAGTTGTATCTAGCTCATAATTTTGGGTGCTGATCCTCTGTGCTTACACTATCTTGATTACAAGGTGGTCATATATACACAACCAAGACATCACTATTACCATATATGTAACTGTAATATTACCCTGGTAATTATGCCTTTGGTTTAATACTAAGATAGACACAAACTAAAACTATTGTAGCAACATGTTGATACAACTGTGATAAACTATTGAATGGACGTTAGTTTAATTATAATCTCAGTAGGGAATTCAAGTTCCATAAACTTGTAATGTATAATATAAGTAGTGTTTTGGGACTTCCAATGTTTACACTATCTTGATGACTGGGTGATTAGACTCACACAACAGAGGATCCGCTGTCACCCACTTGTGTAATCCACCACATTGAAGAACAATAACTTTAGTTTGCGACATTGTTTCTGTCTTGTCAAAACTAAGGTTGTCACAGTTGTGCAACCTACACTATCTTCAGACTTTAGGTAGAAGATTTCTCGGGGATGAAAATTAATGTAAATAAATGGATTAATTTTGACCTCTTTTTAAAAAATTTGTCTGGTGAACCTTCATTTATTTCCTTGATTTCAACTTAGAATGGCTTTGATTTTTTGGGGGACAAAGTAACATTGAAAATTGTAAGTTTATTTCTGAGACGCATTCTACTTTTAAGAGTGAGCACCACACGCACACACACACACAACATGATAATAAACGGACTCCATGTTTAAAAAGATTTTGAGAAATTTTATTTATCTTTAAACAAAAATAATAGCAAATGATTCATGGACAAGGGGTGTTGCTAAGATTTCAATCTGATAAACAGATGTAATTGTCAAAAATCAACAGAAACTACAGTTTTGTGAATTGGGCCAGAAACGCTGTAAGGAGGGCGCCCTCAGGCATCGGCCAACCTCTTTCAAGGCCAATAAAGGCTGGATGAAATGACACATCTTGCACTGTGTCCAGGCTGGAAAGAGCTTCAGTCTTGGTGCTTTGTTACAGGTAAGGTAAAGAATATACACTGATTGTAACTCTGCATCTTGTTATAAAAATCGCAGCTTTGGTACGTGTGTACAAAATAGGTAACATGCAAGGTTCCTTTTGACTTTTAACCTTTGTAGATGGATGGTTGACTTGATGCAAGAATGCCTGGCCTGGTCAACAACCATTAAGCCCGCTATGGATGCTAATTGACTTGTTAGCTAAGAGACTTGTCTTGGTGTTGATATCTCAAGAAGCTCTCCACACCAAGCCAAGGCAGATGCAGTTACAAACGAAGGAATGTGTTTTGAATTTGAATTTACCACTTACAGCTCTGCTAAATCTATGTGGATCATATATATATAGGAACACTAAGACAAGTCGCTGGGTGAGTTTGGAGAGCTGCTTCAAATAGCAACACCAAGATAAGTCTCTGGAGTAATTTTCTGTATGTCCAAATGGTGTTTATCTGATCATGCATGGGACATTTTCATTAACACCATGGCACTGCAAAGTCTGCGAGACGAGGGCATTGCTTCAGACGAAGGCAAGTGGAATATAGTCATTTTTTTTTCAAATCCGTCATTTTACCACTTCATTCTTCAAGAACAGTCGGAAATATACATTTGAAAATTTCTCTGTTATAATTACACATTGAGCCATGGCCACCGTAATGTGCTTTGTTACCTTACACTCTCCATTTAATCACACATGGGGGTTCTACGTCGCTTACCTGATACAGAGTTAATGGTAAAGTAATATAGTATACATCTATGTCTTTCAAAATACATAAGGCAATCTTTTGGTGGAATGATATCAATCAGCCTAGTACCACACCACTCTTTGAAACGTTGCAAATTGTACTACATTTAGGGCCTGTATTTCCAACCTGTGTACCCTAACACCACTTTCTTTTTGAAATATCAATGATTTTACTACTTTTTTACTGACTGTATTTCCAACTTTTGTACCTTCCACATCACTCTTGATAGTTTAACACTTTCTAACAGACCATAAACATGGCATGTACAAGAACCCCACAACCTGGTATACACCTTAAATTTCATACATATTTCAAGCCTTGTACGAGCCACATTCCCCCCTCTCTCTCTCTACAGCTGATATGCATATTGTTACCATTTGCTGCTTACATAGGTAATGACCCAATTTGCATAAATTGTATACATCCGACAATTCATTGTTTAATAGATAAATTTACTAAATTTGAGGTCAATTATCCTGATCTGT
Organism: Glandiceps talaboti; assembly: GCF_964340395.1. Classification (NCBI taxonomy): domain Eukaryota; kingdom Metazoa; phylum Hemichordata; class Enteropneusta; family Spengelidae; genus Glandiceps; species Glandiceps talaboti. The sequence continues at coordinate 13,340,609 of NC_135558.1, read as the reverse complement.
TTGCCCATTCTTGAGTATAATCCAACACAAATACTGCAAAGCTGCTATCTATATATAACCTGCCAATTATGTATACACATTTTGATTTTTGCATGAAAAAAGTGATTATTTTTGTTATTCTGTCAGCAAATACACTGATTGTTTATGTACAATACTGATAATAGGTTCCTTTCTGCACAAATTTGAACATGCATAAATATTTCAGTTCAGTTCAGTATTTTTGAACTAATTATAGTCTGCAGTACTATCTGTATAGTGTGAGTTTGTCCCGTCTTTTGACTTAAATTTTGCTGTTAGTATGTGAAGTAAAATATACGAAGAATTAGCATATTAACATCTGGGACTGAAATGTGATACGTTGGACAGCATGTGTGTATAAATACTGGAAGAAAGCTAAGCATAAATAAATGCCAAAATTTCGATTTCTCAGAAAGACCTTGTCCAAAATTAAGGTACCTGTTTGAATATTAATTATTAGCAAACTTGCACACATACTTTTTTTCCAAGTTTGGGATGGTTTTTTTGACATATTTGAGGAGGATTCTGTATATGGATGGATTCACTTCAAGATCTGCTTTGCGTTTACATCGACATCAAGGGTCCCGACTCGTACCAGGATTTAATACTGTGGTAAGTTCAAAGGTTAAGAACCATGAAATTATGGTTATAGACCCTTTAGATATTGCTGACACACACACAGATCAACAAGAACCCATAACTTTCACTGTACACTGGTCGTTCATATTTCCACCCTATACTCATGAAATAAATATGTTTCCTTTCCACTAGTCTTGCCTTCAGATTAACCAGTAACACGCATTGACCAAATAAACACAAAGGTCTTACAAAAAAAAAGTCTGCAATTTTTTCCATACATGGGGGAAAAACTCACAAAAAATGAATTTCGACTCTCCAAAACAGAGGTAAAAATTATAATGTAATACTCAAATACATGTTCTTGGAGTGGCCTCACACAGATCTCCGGTGCATATTATAGGTTTCCTGGTAAAACAACGTTACCCATGGACACTTGAGACTTGATGATTTCCAGGACTTCAAAATACTGGTATCAAAGTTTACAAAATATACATGTCACTTTTAATATATAAAAGTGATTTAATAGGCAGTGTTACAATGTCTTTGTTGTAGTATATTTCTGTTTCTGTTGTTGCTCCATAGACATGGAGATCCTGTACACTGCACAATGTTTTGCTTCTGGTGTTTTTTCTTCTTCTCGCGACGTCTGCTGAAATATATGCAGCGACGACCTCCAATCTCAGATTAGAACCTCAGATGTGATTTGTGTTTGACCATGTACCTGTAAAAAGAAAAAAATATGAAGAAGAAAAAATCATTTGAATTGCCAAATTTAAAGTGGCACAAGCTGAGTTTATAAACCTTTTACTCGAGTGAAAATAATTACATAAAACCTTGATTAAACTATTCCTAGTATAATATCAATGTTGATGTACCGTATGTATTTTACGACATTACAATTGTCCACTGGTATTGATATAACAGTTAATTGCATAGCAGGGATTTCCTTGACATTTTTGGATATGTATAAAAAAATTACATCATCGGATAGTTTATATGTAATATCTTAAAGGGGCACAAGCTGAGTTTATAGGTTTTTTCGAATGTAACTTTTTGTCTTCATATTAAAAGGTACTCACAGTATTCTGCTTACTGATGTATACTTAACCATCACTAGCAATTAACTGAACTCAAACCTGGTATAAGGATATAACTTATAAATGGTCCAATGACATAATTTATTATATGTCTCAAAAACGTACAGGAACTCCGTACTATGCAGTCAACAGTTCTAACAATGCGAGAACACAAATTTTAACAACATAAAAGACAGACATTGACATTAACATTATATTACAATAATTTACATGAATTTCTTGTAAGTTTTTTCACTTGAGTGAAAAGCTTAAAAACTCAGCATTTGCCATTTTAATACCAGGTTTAAGTTCAGTACATTGCACAAGTGATAGTTATGTATGCATCAGTAAGTACAATGCTATGCGTGACTTTTAAATGTGCAGCATAAATTTCGCCCCCCAAAAAACATATAAACTCAGCTTGTGCCCCTTTAAGTTCAAGCAATAAACACAATATTCATTGTTGTTTGACAAGCTGAGAGCTTACAACTACAAACTGTCACTTTAGTTCACTCTCTGATAGATATTAGAGCATATCAGAGCACAAACATCAGAGTTGGTTTGATTGTGACACACAGACAAACAACTAAATGTTGTACTCACTTGTCCATGATCTCCCAGAATTTCTGAAGAATTGCTCTGTCTAAATGTCGTTTGTTTCTGGCAATATTCAAGACATGGACGTCCCACTTCTTGACGTTGCTGTCCAGGGGGATGTCATCATATCTCATATGGAATGCTTTTACTAATGGAAAATAGAGAGTTTGCAAATTACTTCAATGACAACAAATATATATAGTCTATACCTCATCTATTTTTGACCATCCTCAAAATTAATAATAATAATAATCATCATCATCTTTATTTATACTGGATAGTTCTTTAAGCATATAAACACTTATCTCCCAAGAAGTCCAGTAAGGGCCATCCCTCATGGGTTCAGTGTTAATGCTGGAGGAAACTGGTGTACCAAGAAAAAATCTGTGTTTTTCAGTAGAGTCAAACTGAAAGCTTAAAGACACTCTTCTTACTAACAATGTGGTAAATTTAATCAAACCCAGAATGGGTTCAAAATACCGACCTCAGTGGTAAGAAGAAAGCAGTTGAACCATTTGACCGCCAACCTACCTATTTAGTTATTACATGATATAGTCTCATTTGAGACACCAAAATCTAAATCTCGTACTCTCTTCTACATGTAATTTCAAACTTGTACTTACTTCTTGCAAAGATGTCGACAGGTGAGCCATCAGAAAGAAGCCATGGCCAACCTTTGAACTGCCAAGCGGGTCCTTGTACAAAGACTGCCACCACACGGTCCCTGTAATGTCATCAAAGAGAATGCATAAGTGGAACTGAACACAACTTGGTGATATATTTATAGATTTAAGACATTCGAGAATAGTAGTTCAGTGATTACATACAATGCATATTTTGCATATACTACGCATGTGCTGTATCACCAGGATCACTAGAAACAACTGCTGTTGAAACAAAGGTGCAGAAATCATTGATAATACAATCTTTTTGTTTTGTTTGTTTTTTAAGTAAAATGTTGCACATTCACTAGGAAGTCACTCTAGAAGTGTCAAGGCTTTCCAAGTAGTTTCCCAAAACTTGCACTCATCTTTATTTGTGAGTGAAACATGGCTGAGTGATACAGCCTACCCATTGAGTCTATAGAACATTCACATTGGGCTTGGATTGGCCACAGAAAATCCCTTGTCTTCAGTTGGATTCAAACCCATTATCTGCTAATCCTGAGTTTTGCAGGGGAGCTGGTCCTAAACCAATGTTTTTGATAAAGGTGGAAAGTCTGCCCTCCTTTCGAGTCCCCAAGCGTTTTGTTGGGTTCCCCGCCAAAATTATGGTACATTATGATATGGATAATTATGTAATTTTTTGTCACACTTCACTTATCCGAGCTCCCAAACCTTATTTTTCATAGAAAAGTTGTTTACTTGTGAATGCAGGCAACTGTACACTGTAAAATTGCCTGATTGCCTTTGTTCAGAGACGTTTAGTGCATCACTAATGACTGTATTTTACAGTATAGACGGTTTATGTTTTATCATTTGTGGTGAAAGCTGTCAGCCATGAATACGCTGAAAATTACTTGAAATATAACCATTTATGGTTATCATAGAAACAGACTAAACAGCCTGCAATGCACATTACTGTGGTCTTTCTGCTATTAGTTTCATAATAATGTCACATCACTTACCAGTCTTGGGGTAATAATTTTGATGGTGTATCTATAACTCTGTAGGGTACCGTCACTGATTGTACTGTACCACCAATATTGGCATCTTTTTTACGTTGTACTAAGACTTCATTGTCTCGTCTACCACCCTGTGATTTCTTCATCTCAGTACTTGCAAATCTGTCCAAGAAAGTAAGAATATCAAATTATATCAAGCCCTCTTTACATCCATTTTAATAGTCTTATCAAACTGTTGTATTCTTGACCTAGACTAATTTATGTGCACAATCATGTATGTTTCCGTCTCAGTTTCGCACACATGTAGACATGTGCAGTGGCACCTGGACACACATAATATGTAGCTGACAAACACCCATATGCAGACACAGCCACACATATACGTATATAATCACACACACAGCTAGATGGACATCGAAACAACGATGGACAGACAGGTGGGTGAACAGCCTGACAGACACAGACACAGACACAGACTCACACGACACAGACACAGACACAGACACAGACACATACAGATGCACACATGATGTCTTATTTGCAAGGGTGGCAAGTACATAAAACACCCAAAGTTCCTCATGTATTTAACTGGTTTTCCCCATTGCAATTACAGTACAGAGTATGGTAAGTCATGCAAGTTTCACTAGGTTTATCCCTATGTTATGGGTGTTCCTAAACCAGTGAGCAAAATCAATAACACATCACACATATACACACACATACATGAACATGCAAACAAACATATTATTTCGCCTTACTTGAGATCCTGTAGTAAATCTTTGGCATTGTACATGGTAATAAGTGCTGTAGTGGCTGCTGGTATGATAATGATTGGTGTTCTAGAAGTACGTTTTTGTGGAGTTTGTGGTTTGGCTTGGGAAGTCACATGTCTTGAGTCTTGCTGTATGAGTGGTGCCTGTGCTTTCCTTGCACTGACTCCTTCCTACAAGGTGACAAAAAACACACAATTTTTAACTTTACTTCTAAGATCTAAATCACCTCAGTATACGAAACATAAACAAACCATGATCAGCATAATCTGGTACACAATATTCAGGTTTTCATAAAGACAAAAGATCGTTCAGTTTGGCCACTAGGTGTGCACTTTAGAAGCAGCTTTTCGACAGGAAATGTAGGCGACGATAGAGTAATGCAACCATTGTTGAAATTGATAAATTTCCCTGCGTTTCAAGGCTAAAGTTTATTGTTATCTCAGTCGGCCAAATTTTGTTCAGTGACGTGATTTTTAGGAACTCATTAAGTTGCCTTAGACATATTTTGTTGACTGCCTCATAAACTGATGTGTGATGTCCATACTGAATTCTTGAACCATCACATTCCCTAATCTGGGTTGGGTTTTATCCAACACTTTGAAAATGACTGCAACATGAGTAACCAGAATATGGTAAATCAGTGAGCTCTTTGTTAGAGTAGAGCTGTAGGTGTTATTCTGTACTTCTGAGAGTACCACGGCAGTTGATATCACTTTGTAATGATACATAACACCTTCGCTGGTCCCTGTGTCATTATGTGACCTCTATCCGTTCGAGCGAGACCGCAAGTAACTAGTAATCACCATTTTGGATCCGCCATATTGAATTACCATGGAAATGTGTATATATTAATTCCCACAATCCTTTATACCTGCATACAGAATTTATGCAATGTGTGCAGGGACCAGCAAATGTGCACTTATGCCTGTGGTGTTTCCTGATGTTACTTTTAGGTGACGGTCAGTCATCTCACCCAATGAGATGAGCAAGAGATGTGATTTCTAGCTACCTGTGTACATATGCAATGTACAAAGGAAACGGTAAACACAACATCACGATAAAGACAAGATTACCATTGTAAGAAGTATCATAACATGTATTGTTACTTACTGTCACAGACTTCAATGTCATACCCCGGTATGTACCCATAGTATCAATCTTGAATCCCTCAGTCTCTGTAAATGACAACAACACAGACTTGTAGATTAATCAACATAACGATAACTAATAATACTATTTTTTAATATTGAGCTTCCCCACATTGTGCTCAAATAAAAGCACTTTACAATTACTAAACTGGGCATGGACCTATAATGGCAACAACTACCCTTTATCAGTATGCCCTCTAAGTCGATTTGACGTGCCAGTGATACACACAATTTCTAGTGATGCACCAAAATTTGGTGTTCTCCTATATCTTAATATGTGGTGACTCACAAGAAATGCCAGTTTTTATCATTTTGACTCACAGCAACAAAATTTGGGCGTCATTAGTGGGCACACTGCCCTTTACACTTCCCCAACTCCCAGAAAGAGCATACACAGTCATTTATACCTTAATTAGCATCTAGGATTAAAAGCATACACATTGCAACCTCTATCCTACCAGGTCCCCCAGTTTTAGTACAGCTGGGTTGACCGAGGCACAATCGTGGTTCAGCGTATTGCCCAAGGATTTTACTTTTGACGTTTAGTCAGGTATACACCTCCACAAGGTGACATAAGAAAACAGCTTTGTACCGTATATTTGGAAGATAACTTTTGTGACATCGTACCTTTTCCTTTAAATCTTTCTTGATCGTATCTGTTATACTGTGCTGGTGTCGCTGGTTTAGCTTTCCTCTGTTCCTGTAAGTGCACAAAATTTATACCAATGCTTTGAATTATTGTAAATTATGTGTCATTAATTATTTTCATAACATTTATTATCATTACATGTACCAGACATGTGCATCCATACGAGTGTTATTTGCACTTCAGTGCAATACCAAAAACATTATGTCATACCTGCATGCAAATGATATGCAAATGAGTACACGATTGTTCCTTTCGCACAAACTCGTATGATCACAACAGTATGATTTTTACGGATTTTGCCGTTTAGCATAAACATATGTAATAATAACAGAGCTCCATGCAGCATGAGTGTCAGTGTGGGTACTCAGGGTTTAGACTATTATTTCAGATCACTTACTGGTTGTGCCAGACTGTGGGAACTGTGTGTGTTTGCCTCTTGGCTGGGTCTTCCCTCTTCTTGCATTTTCACTGACTGCAACATGGCAAATATGTTTTTGGCAAAATTCTGCAAATGAAAAACAAAATCAATCAGACTACAAATACAAAGCAAAATGAGATATGATAAATGCAGTGAGACTTAGAAGTAATTATGTTGCTTTTAGACAATTTGCTTTAGGACTGATAATTTCATATATTTCACTGTCATTAAGAGGTACAAAATGTATATGAATCTTTCCAAAGACTTTTCATAACCGTTGACGAGGAATATTGAAAACTTCTACAACTCTTCAAAGATTTCCTTGAGCATACAAACCTTTAAAATGTTGTGAACTCAACTTTACAGTAATTTTTGTTGACCCTATGATGCTCTATGCAAGTGTGAATTGTTGACCCCCTTCAAGGTTTGTCGAGGCCATTAAGCTTTCAAGTTCATCTTAACTGATGTGTGAGGGCGCCCTCTCACAGCTTACTTTACAGACTACTAACCACACTGACATACAATGTAGTACCGATACACGTACACTCCAAACCCTTTCTCACCTTGCCAGAACTTTGTAAAATTGATGTCCTTGTCCTCCACAGCCTTTCTCTACTGACGATATCTCTGGTGACGTCTACTTCAGCGTCAACAAAACTACGCTGTACTAAAGCAGCTGGACCCAAATCATCGTCGTCTGTTTTAATAGTCGTTCTTTTCTTTGCCATACGTTTAGCCTTGATAGCTGCAATCTTTTCCACTGACATAGCCTCAGACAGTTTACTTTGTCTTTTGGGAATGAAAGACAAAATACAAGACATTTAAACTCCAAAATTTCATGGTACACAAATGTCTGATTTGAAATCTGAGATCTATATATTTGGAGGTTAAAAACACACAAATAAACATTTCATTTCTGCCAATTTGAATTTATTGACACATGTACATGAATAATTATATTTTCTGTAAAACCATTCAACTGATATCAAGAAGCCATGGTTATACAGTGACGTACCTGATTTGGTCGGTTGTGACAGCGCCCTCTTTAGGTTGTTCCAAACGAGCAATGAGACGAGCCTACAGAAATGACACAGTGCACACATGTAGTTATAGGTTCTGAGATCTCGTCGTCTTCTCAACTACAGATGATATTTCTGGTATTAACTGTTAATAGTTTTATGAACTTTTTCCTTAAACATTTCTTTCTCAACTAAAGGGTTCGGTTCT